>NW_011889116.1:1961910-1969127 GCF_000151845.1 Pteropus vampyrus
AAAAAAAAAAAAAAACCCAAAAAACTAATTTGCTTAGGGATATCAAGAAGAGCCCCAAACTTCCACTTAGTGGTTTTTTTTTTTTTGGGAGAGTTAGTTTCCCAAAGAGTGAGCTGGAACTAATTCGAAGAGAAGTTCTCTTAAAGCTAGCTCATCTGTTTTCTATCTGTGTGTAATATATACTTGGGAAGCTACTGATCACTGCTCTTGTGATTCTGACTTAATTGGCCTTAGGTGATTCTAATATTTAATCTGGATTTAGAACAGTCAACAAAGATTCTGCAACAGCAACAATAAACTGCCAGTTATTGCAATAAATACTGACAGTGAAAAGACTACCATTTATTAAGCACTTACCTGCACCAGGAATGGTGCTTTACACTTTGCATACATTAATGTGAATTCTTAAAATGCCGTATGAAACAAATATTATCCCCGTTTTATTGATGAAGTAAGTGATGCTTATAGAAGTTAATTTGCTGGTTCAGATGACATAGCTAGTAAAATTTCTAGCCCTGACCTCTCCAAACTCTGGACTTGTTTGTCTAACTGGCTACTTGATGTCTCCACTTAGATTTCCATAGGCATCTCCAACTTAGCATGTCCAAAATGCAACTCTTGATGCACCACCCCCACCACTTGCTACTCCCCCAGTGTTCTCCATCAGAGAAAATGGCACTACCACCCAATTTGTCCAGTTGCTCAGGCCAGCGTCCTTGCAGTCATCCTTGACTTCTTCCTTTGATTTCACATTCCACACCCTGTCAGTTCAGTCTTCACAATATATTCAAAATCCAACCATTTCTTACCACCTTCACCCTAGTCCAAGCCAGTCATTTTTCACCTGAAATATTGCAATCACTTCTTAACTGGTCTCTCTGCTCTCACCCTCACCTAGCAGTCTGCATGATCCTTTTGCACAAAACCAGATCATGCCATTCCTCTGCTCAAAGCCATTGAAATGACTTCCTATCAAATATAGAATAAAATCCAAAGTCCTTACCAAGTCTTAGAAAGCCTAGCACAACAGGCTCTGGCTTGTTTTCGTTGCCCTCATCTCTTACCACTCTTTCTGTCTCTCTCTTCACTCTAGCCACATGGACCTTTATCCTCAAAGCTACCAAGCACATATCCATATCAGGGTCTTTGCTCATGCTGTTGCATCTGGGATGCATTTCTCTCTACTCCAGTTTATCTCATATTTGCATGGCCTGTTCCCTCACTTTATTCATGAGTCTAGTCAAATGTCACCTCAGTGGGGAGGCCCTTCTTAATCAGCAGAGACGAAATAGCACTCCCAACATTTTGTCTCCTTAACTGTTTTTTTAAAAAATTTCACTTAATACTAACTGAAACATATATGTTATTTACATATTTGCTTAATTTTTTTGGTCTCATTCACTGTAATGAGCATAAGAACTTTGCTTTGTTTGAGTACTTAGAACAAGGGCTGTCACATAGCATGTGCTTAATAAATATTACTTAATAAATAGTAATAAATATTAACTGAATGAATAAACCCAGATTTAAATCCAGATCTTTTGATACCAAAATCTATATTCTTAATTACAATGTCATCATTTGTCTCCCCCACACCCTTTCAAAGATTAGCGAGTTAAAGTGATCTTTCCATGAATGCATAGATGTGCAGTGGCAGAATTAGTACTCAAATCTAGGTATGCTGTTTTCCAAACCTGTGCTTTTTCTACTACTCCATACTGCCTCTCAGTGGGGAAATTGCTAGTGACTACATTGAACAAAATGCCAGTGAATTGATTGAGGTTTACTTCTTTGACATGTTTTTTTGACATGATTTTATATAGGCTTACTCTTCCTTGGTTCAGCTTTGAAGCCTGTGCAATATACTACAAGGTAAAAGGCACCAATATAATACTCCACTATCTTGGCACAAGGCCCTAAATCCTACCACTGGAGATCATGCCTTCTGTTTGACTTGGACAAATTTATTAAATTTCTCTAAGACATTAATAATTATTTCTGAAATGGAGGCAGGATATGAAACAAGATAGTTTAGAGAAATCACCCAGCACAGTGCCTGGAATGTAGTAAGTCCTCAATAAATTAGATTAAGCCATCATGGTGAGGGTAACACAACCCATATTTGCCACCTTTGTATGATTTGGTATGTTTGAGAATTTGTGCCAGAGGAATACTGAATGGAAGGCGAATCAAAACGTATCTTGGGGAGGACAGGCAGGATGGGGTGCCACCCTGATAAGTCAGGAGACACATGAGGGCATGGGCACATGTGGGTGGGAAGAAGCATGGTGCCAGGTTATGTGCTGGCAGCATTACTGAAGCACAGACTAGAAACAAGCTAGTTCACTAAGTGATTAGCAAAGAATACCTCACAAGGCCAAATAGGGCCACTAAACTGTTCAATTTCAGTATATTCACATTTCACCTTCTGTGGCTCTCAATTTTGAATAATTTGGTTTAGATTTGTCTTTCCTTCTTGCTGTGTTAGGAGTTCTGGTAAGTCTTATTTCTGAAAGCACTATGCTGATTTAAAAAAGTGCTGGCTGGGGTTTTGTCTGGCAAACACACTGAGTGTGAAAGCTGCAGGAAAATTGATTTTCTGGCATTCTCATGTCCTGGCACAAACTCTGCAGCATAGAAGCTCAAGTTACAGAACCTTCTGGTAAGTGTAGCCCATGAGGGTAACTTCACAAAATGATTAGGTTTCACTAATCTTCATAACTGAGGACCAAGGCAATGGTCCCCATATGCAAACTGGCAGATAAAACTACTTTGCTGTTATTTCATTTAGAGAAATAGTCTGATAGCCACTTTGTTTGATTCCCCCATTCTTCATGCTTAGGTCTTGATATCACCCTGTCTTTATTCTGCCTTGGACAGCATGAGTGCTGTGGAGAAGCCACCCAGTTATTGATCTACAAGAGGCATGCCTGTTCATGGTTAAATTTGCAGTTATGTTTTCTTTTGGTGCATAGAACAGTGGTTAAGAACATAGGTCCTGAGTCCCCAAATACCAGGCTTTGGTAATTATTAGATGTGTGACTTTGGGCAAGTCATTTAACCTCACCGAGTCTTAGTTTCCTCATCTTAAAAATGGGGATGGTATTGGACCCACCTCATAGTGTTATTTCAATGATAAAATCAAAAATTGCTTAAAATGAATTTAACATTGCCCTTGACAACATGGTAAGCATTAGTTACCTAGTTAAGAAACTTAGTTAAGTTAGAAACATAGTTAAGTTTCTCTGCCATTTAATAGGTGTATCAGGCACTATGGTAGAATGCCTTAGAGGATGGAGTTGTGGAAGACATGGTCCCTATACTCAAGAAGCCAAAGGAACTAATAGTAGGAAGTGCTCTTCAATAGAACTTTCTGAAATGTTCTATATCTGTGTTCTCCAATATGATAGCTTCTAGCCACATATATCTGTTGACCACTTGAAATTTGGCTAGTGCCATTGAGAAACTGAATTCCAAATTTAATTTTAATTTTAATTAATTTAAATGTAAACAGTCACATGAGGCTAGTGGGTGCCATACTGGATAGTGCACGTCTACAGCTTAAGTAAAGGAGAAGGCAGGGAGGTACTAAAAGGCAGCAAAAGTACACCGAGAACTACTTTGCTTCACAACATATTTCTTGTTTGCTCTGATGATGGAAGTGGTGGTTGCATCAAATGACAATCCTGCCTGCACCACTTGGAAGGGTTGGCTACAGTCTAGGCTGAGGGATAGGAGAGGAGGGGGCATAACTCCTGGCCTATTCAGGGTTAATCTGTAGATCTGGAATAGCTTACCCAGCCTGTATTTATGAAGTTCTCTCTAGAGAAAGGTATGCTCTATTATTTGCTTGGGCAGATATCCCTTGGACATACACAGGAACTGTTTCCTTTAAATTTATCCTATTCATGTAAAATTGAAAATAAATGGAGCCCTGGGTCTAGGTATGCCATGAAAGAATATTCTTGTTACTGTTGTATGAGAAGCATACTTTCCTTAAAGAGAGCAGATTATTATACAAAGAAATATTTATGCAAAAAAAAAAAAAAGAGTATACTCTCTAAATTTCTACCCAGTCTGATTTTTTCTTTTTGGCTCTGTGAGTTGCTACCTTAAGTTGTTTGGAGTCCTTCTCTCTGATTCTCTTTTCCAAGGGAAGAATTCCAGTAGTTTTTTTTTTTAAATACCACTTGCCTGTATTGGCTCTCATAGACGGGTTGAAGAATTGAGTATAATCAGAATTGAAAGTGGTAGAACCTCCAGAGATAATTTCCCCTAAAAATTTCAAATAACTTTGTTAGTACTCATTCCAAACGCCTTTGCCTAGCATTTTCAAATTGTGTTACAGTTACATTACGGTCACAACCGTAAATTTACCTTTTCTGAGTCACCAGAAGGAGGACAGGATCCGCATTTCATATGCAGGTTAAGACTAGGGGAATTAGGCAGGTTGAATGTTAGAGCCATTTAGCTTGGTTAATGTCACATAGTACCAGGGGTTTAAATTAAGCTAGACTAAAACTCCCAAACTGAAACAGGTACTGCAAATTGCAGATTTGCAAATCCAATTCTATTAGAAACAAGCAAACAAACAAACAAACAAACAAAAAAAACAGGAAACAGAATCATTAGCTGAAGTAAAGTTGTGAGCATGTGTTTTTAAAAGAATTATTTAGAAAACTAGATTGTTTTATATTAAGGGCTGTGTATTTACTGACCCTATTGGACAGAAGCAAAACCAAAGTATAAAAATTTTCCGAAGTAAACCTAATCAAACCAAACCACTATTTAATTTGATTTGAGTTTCTGATACATACAGTTATCACCTCTATTCAGTAATGATCAATAGTGAAACCGTAGAAAGAAGCCATGTTGAATCCTAAAGGATTTAGAAGAGTAAAGGGAAACTTAAAGCCAGAATTACATTTCCAAACATCATGTATTTCCTAGTATCTGCAAAACCTGTGGCTTATGGGATAATTTATTAGCAGTCGTTGGTCTGTAATGCCCTTCTCTTATGTCCCCATTTCTGTGCCAGCATCTTAGTACAAAGAAATACAGTAATTTGAAAAACAGGCCCTCTATATATTGAGCAAAACTGTTATTATATGTTGCTATTCCAGAGAATTGGAGTAGGCTGGGAATACTTTTTTAAAAATTATGTATTTTTTTCTTTAAGACTCTCTTGTTTGCCTTATATTCCAACTCTGATCAACTAATGGCAGACCTTTGTCAGCTGGAATGCTTACTGCCCACTGTCTCCCATCCACCACCCTCACCGGTGTGCCACAAACAGTAGTTAACTCAACAAATTAAAAAAATGTTATGCAAACCTGAATGTTTTTCAGAGCCCATTAGGATAAGCTGTGGCTAAGAGTTGTCTGGCTTTCTTCTTCATAATTAAATGGCTTATTTCTATTAACCTAAGATGTTAAAAGTCATTTGCAAATTTTAATTTCCATTAGAATGACATTTCTTTCACAGTCCTTCATGTAAAGACTACAGAATATTTAATTAAGAACCCTCCCTGACAGTCATCTCTCTTCGAGGCCTGTTGTCTTTACCTTCTGTTTTGAAATTGCTTGTCAATGTCATGGGGAGAGTGGATTTCCCACCCCATCTCCACCTAATGACAATCTGAATTTCTACTGATTTCTATCCAGGTCATTCATTATCCACTCACTGAAAACTATGCTATTAATAAGAAGTAGGAAGGAGTTGTACTCTCCTTCCCAGGTTTAAATGAATTTTTAAGGTGGTACAATCAAACAGATATACAAAACAGGCCATTAATGCCACATTAAATTTACAAGTTTAAATACAAAATTAAGGAATGCAGAATTTTTAGTTTCTCATTGGTTCAGTCTTGGCAACATGGGACATGCTAAATATATAGTACAGAGTCAAGAAGATATGGATCCAAAAATATTGAAAAAATGACTCATGTTTGTAAAGGAGACTCTGAGATTAGCTACCAGACTGAAATGCTATAAACACAACTATGTAGATTGGCTCAATCTCAGTAAGTTAGTTTTTCAACACCTTTGAATTTTCTTTTCTCTGGTTTACGCTGCTTTGCTTAGATAAGTGTAGGCCTTCCGTTATGCAACAGATGAATTCCTAGAAGAAAACTCTGCCATGAATTAGATTCAGTTTTGAAAATCAAGTTTTATTTTTCTGTTGATGCATGGGCTGTTTTATGTTTATATCTGAAAGCTCTCCTCTTCAGTTTCTCTGACAAGCAGTTAATGATCTGTAATCACCAAAATGCACTGGGGGATCTCCATTTTTCCAGGGAAGACTATGTTCCTAATGTAAGTTCTCAACTCCTATTTTTTGATTTTTATCGGCTGTGAATTGTCTGATATATGGATTATTTGAGGTAAGGTCCAGCCATGTTGTGCAGCCAAAGATTTTAGAAGAAAAGAGAAGCCTTAAAAGATAAGAAATGGTTTTAACTCATCATAATTAATCTCTGGACTGAAGGTGAGCCCACTATTGCCTTGGAAGACAAAAAAAGCCAGTACAAAGTGATTCAAGTTGGAAGTTCTGATACAGTTTACTCCCTGCTGCTTTCATATATAATAAATTTAAATTAATTGCTAATCATAATTACCTAAACTGTGGTGTGTGTGTATGTGTGTGTGTGTGCGCGCGCGTGCGTGCGCATGTGTGTGCGTGCATACATATGTGTGTCTGTCTCTTTGGAGGAAAGGTGCAGGAAAGGTACAAATATTTGGGAATTGAACTTCAAAATTTTGTGCATAGGGGCTTTAATATGAATCTCTTCATGATTACTCCATTAATACTACCACATTCGGGAAAGAATATGTTTATTTTGGCTGAAATAATGTTTAATATAATGGGGGTAGTTTTTAAATATGAAAAGCTAGTTATGAAATCACTTTTCATTTGGCATTGTTTGCCAAACTATAAATGGAGTAAGCTTTTCAACATTGGCTGCTCAAACTCATTTAAAAAAAAAAAAAAGCAAAGTATTTTCTGGAGAGTCCCTTTTTAATGAACCTTATCTTCATATGCAAAATGTGAATTGTGAAATTAGAAATACAACAGTGCTCAGAGTTCTTTGGTCTCAAGCAATTATTTCTAATTTACCCTTAGAAGTCTATATATTGATTTCTACTGTGATATAATTATTTCAAAACAATGATTTTTTTCTTGGAAACTTTTTTCCACCTTTATCTCCCCTCCAAATA
>NW_011889116.1:1969707-2012245 GCF_000151845.1 Pteropus vampyrus
ATTAATGCTACTGAATTATGTACTTTAGATGGTTAAAATGGCAAATTTTATGTTATATATTATAATTTTAAAAATTAATAATGTAATATACAAAACCCCATTGAATTATACATTTTACTTTATTTTAAAATTTTTTATTTTATATTAGTTTCAGGTATACAGTACACTGGTTAGACATTTACATAGTTTATGAAGTGATCCCCCCACATTAATCTGGCTCTACACATAGCCATTACAATACTATTGGCTATATTCCTTATACTGTACTCTACATTTCCATGACTATTTTTTAACTACTAATTTGTACTTCTTCAACCCTTCACCTTTTTCTCCAGCCCCCCAATCTCTCTCCCCTCTGGCAGCCACCAGATTATCCTCCATATCTGTGAGTCTGATTTCATTTAGTTTGTTCCTTAGAGTCTGCATATAAGTGAAATCATATGGTATTTATCTTTCCCTGTCTGGCTTATTTCACTCAGCATAATACCCTCTAGGTCCATCCATGTTATTGCAAATAGTAGGATTTCATTTTTTTTTTTTTTATGGCTGAGTAATATTCCATCGTATGTATGCACCATAACTTTTTTATCCAATCATCTGTCAATGGGCATTTAGGTTGCTTCCATATCTTGGCTATTGTGAATATCTCTGACGTGAACATAGGAGTGCATAGATATTTACAAATTGCTGTTTTGGTTTTCTTTGGATCAATACTCAGAAGTACAATTGCTGGGTCATAAGGTAGTTCTATTTTTAATTTTCGGAGGAATCTCCAAACTGTTTTCCATAGTGGCTGTACCACTTTGCAATCCTACCAACAGTGTACAAGGGTTCTCTTTTCTCTGCATCTTCACCAATGCTTGTTGTTTTTTGATCTATTGATGATAACCATTTGACAGGTGTAAGGTGATATCTCATTGTGGTTTTAATTTGCATTTCTCTGATGATTAGTGATCTTGAGTTGAACTACATTTTAAATGAGTGAATTGTATGTGACTTGTATCTCAATAAAATTGTATTTAAATTTATAGCAGAAATGACACTATTTTGAAAGACAAGTTTTAAATTAGTAAAGCCAGACTTTTTGAGGAAAAGAAGGTTTTTGAGTTTCAAAATTCTATGGCCTAAAGTAAACAAGGGAAATATGAAGTTTATGCCATATTCAATAGATTGGAAAGCAGATGGATAGAGCCAGACTAACCACCTCTGGAGGCCAGATAAGAGTTGAGGTAGAGAGAAGTATGAGAGAAGTCAGACTGGAACTTAAGTCTCTGAAGAAGATCTCTGTGTACTGCTCTTCCCTCCTTGTCCCCTCCCACTCTCTAAAAGGTGGGGGGATTATGGGACTCTTAGCTATTTGAGAATCCCAGGGAAGAAGCAATGGGGCCTCAATCCCCAGGCTATATAGCATTGGAATGATGAATCTGAGAGAATAGCCCATATCTAGCTTGGTGCTGGTATGGTAGACTAACAATGGCTACATGAGGTCTCTAGGAGGAAAGAGTTGGGAGAAGTCTGGGTGTCCCCCAGACTGGCAAAAGGAGAGAAACTGACTTTTCCAGTAGCCTTAGAATGGTGCAGGAAGAGGGAGGGAGGGAGAGAGGGAGGGAGGGAGGGAGGGAGGCAGAGAGGGAGAGAGAGAGAGAGAGAGAGAGAGAGAGAGAATCAAAAGAACTGTAGGGTCAGGTCTGCAGAGGTCTTATGGCCTGAATGAGGGGATACTGCAGCAAATGTCACTGAAGATTTGAATGGTTAAATCTCAGATATACTAATGTGGGAGAGAAAGACTACTTGACATCTGAACTGGTTGGTATAGCCCAGTGAATGCCTGGAATTGATCATGATGAACTGGGTTAGATGGCTGCCCATGATGACATGATATCATATAAACTCTCCAGAACTTGGTTGTCCTCCTAGGGAGGATTGAGTGAAAATCCTGAAATGACTAAGAAATCACTAAATTTGCCTGAATTTATCTGGACGTATCTTCTCTGTCATGTGGTAAAAATGAGATGCCAGTCTCAGGAATATAAAGAAAGTTATGTTTTTGAAAAATGGAGTTAGTTGCTTGTGAAAATATGTTTCTATCATAAACCATCTTCTAAGAAGACAGGAATAAGACAGAGTACAGGCATAAGTCATTAGAGGCTTCTGGACTTTTAAATTTTTTTGAGAATTAACCTTAAGACTTCTTATTTTCTCACTTAGAAAGATTTCCTAATAAGTCCTAGTATACCTTTTCAGCCCCTCGGTACTACAGTTTAGCAAGTATCTTTGGATCATTTAAAGAACGTAGGATTCATAGATTTCATTAGTATCACTAAGGGGAATGTAGGCCAAAAATCTGAGAGTCATCCTTGACTCTTCCCTTTTGCTCACAAATGTAATCTAATCCATCAGCAAATTCTGTGACTCTACTTGCAAAATATATCCTAAATTTGATCACTTTACACAATCTTCATCACTATAACTCTAGTGTAGAATTTCATTCTTCAGTTACACTGGTCTTCTTCTTGTCCCTTAATTTTGTCAGAATTGTTCCTACCCCAAGACATTTGCATTTGTCATTCCTTCTGTTTGGAACTCTTCCATCAGATTTTCACATGGCTATCTCTTCTTATCATTTATATCTCTAATTAAATATCTCCTTAAAGAGGCTTTCCCTCCCAAGCTCCCAGTTAAAACAATGTTCTCTAACTCTAAATCATTCTCTATCATAATACCCTATAGTACTTATTGGTATCTGAAATTATTTTATACATGTATTTGTTTACATGTTTACCGTTTGTCTCCTCTTAATAGAATGCAATTTCTTGAAGGTAGGGATTCTATTATGTTTTCCCTATTGTATCTCTGGTGCCTAATTTGGAATGGTAGACACTCAGTATTTACTTACTTACTGATTAAAAATGTAGAAGATGTTGAAGACTGGAATAAATCTGACCACAGAACATCATCTAGTAGCCTTTTTGAAAAAAAAAATCATATTTGGTTTATTTTTTGCTGTAGATTACCTTTACCTTTTGAAAGTGGAGCACAACCAAATGTTCTAGTTAATTGAATGCTCTTGTTAGTGAGTTTCAGTAAGTTGAAATTTTACTTGATCCTTATGGTCAAGTTTTTAGACTTCTGCATAGTGATGATGGAGGACTGTAAATAACTAACTTGCTCAGGCTTATCAGGTGAACACAAAGAAAGTCTAATTGAACAGATGGGCCCCATTCCTCTAATTGGAAGGCTATTAGGTGATATGACTTTGTCAGAGAAGAAAGTGAGATCTTTATGAGTTCTTCTAGGGAAGAGGGTTTCAGAGTTCTCACAAAGATCTGGGAGTTCTGTTAATTACCCTGGCATTGTCTGAGAGTGTTGGTAGCCTCAAAGAGAATGACTTAACCCCCTTAGGCTTTCTGGGCTGTGAAATGCTCTCATAATCAAGTAGGTTAACTAGGAGGACTAATGGAGATCGGTTAATGAAATCCATATGGTTGGTTAATTTGGGCAGATGGCCTGCATGCCCCCTTAGAAGCACCTGAAATTTCTAGGTGGCCTTCAAGAGCAGCTCTAAATTGTGTATGTTGAAGTTGTTAAATTTGCAGACCACAAAAAATGGCTAACAATGGACTGACTAGGAGATAAGGTCAGTAGCAATATTTTATAATAGGAATAGAAATGGGATTAGAAGGATGGGAGAGGATATAAATGAGATTTCTCTCTGCTCCAAAGCCAGAAAAAAACACTCACCTCTCTTCCACTGAGCCAACAGAGATGATTTTATGTTATTCTATTCTATTCATTCATTCATTCATTCATCTATCTATCTATCTATCCATCCATCCATTCATTCATTCATTCATTCATTCATTCATTTATTTATTTATACAATATCCCTCCCTTACATCTCCACAGAGCCTTGTCTGGACAGTCTTTATACTTTAATTGCTCTATTGGTGGGCCCTTTTCCTAAAGTCTTCTGGGATTCATACTTTTAAAGAGCTTTTGATATTATTCTCTTGCCAACCCCATAAGGAAGTTAGAACAGAGAATATTTCCCTTGACAGATGAGGAACTGAGATCAAAGGCCCCTTACCCAAAGAAAAACAAGAAAGTCATCAGTGGATGTGGAACTAAAAATCATTTTCATCTTCTCTCTTGTTCTTTCCAGTTTTATCCACACCATGACATAATCTTTGGCATATCAGAAACTGTAACAAGCCACAAATAATAGAGGTTTCCTGCGTTTGTGGTATTCACTCTAGTTTTATGAATGTCTTCTTTTTCTTTGCCTTCTTATCTTGGATCTTTTTGAGGTTGTCAGAGTGAGGAAAAATGTCATTTAAAAGTATGTATGAGTTTCCTTTTCTAACTGACCCATTATGGGAATAAAAGCAAGATCAACCAGGAGATGATACAGATGACTTAACATGTGCTGCTCTAAGGGCTTGATTCATGCACAACACCACATGTTTCTGTACATATTCACACCAGAAAGGTACTGAGATGAAATGGAAAGAAGATCTAATCTGGACTCAGAGAATCAATCTGGGCTCAGCGTTCTAGCTCTTTTCTATTGAGCTGGGTGATATCAATGTCATCTTGCCTCAGGTGTTTATGAAGTAGCTGAAGTAATACCTGTTCTCGTTACATTGCAGGATTGTTGTGTGAACTGAATATGGTAATCTATGTGAATAGGCATTGAAAATTGACAGCCCACTAGATTGTGAGCTCCCAGAGGATAAAGGCCATTTCTGCTTTATTCATCACCTAATTGACCTTTCTATTGGAGTTATGGAGTATTATTAAGCCTACTGTTATTCACTGTGGAGCAGATTCATATATTGACACATGCTGGGAAGTAGTAGCTCCATAGAAATAAACACTGTCAGCTGCGCAGGACAGATGATCATCTAGTTCTCTGAGATGCCTATCTTAATTTTTTAAAAATTAAAGTATAGTTGGCATACAGTCGTACATAGTTTCAGGTGTACAACATAGTGATTCAACATTTTTATACCTTATGATAGGATCACCACACTAAGTCTAGTAACCATCTGTCATCATGCCAATATTTTAAGTCAATCTATCTCAAAAAATAATTTCCAAATATAGTAAACAAAAGAAAAAAAAACCTGTCTATGTATGTTAATGTGATTTGGCAAAAGAAAGAAATTTAATTTTGTTTGTAGAAATGGATCCTCAGTGCTTAGCCTGGACTGTGGCACATAGAACATACTAAAAAAAATGTTATTGAAAGAGTGATGAATAAAGAATGAAATCTCAGGCATTGAGGCCTGCCTTTGTTGCCACATTTTCTCCTTTCTATTGGAGACATATATTAAGTTTGTAGTCAGTTGTGTATATAGTTGTCAGGTCAATCTCACTTCCTTGAAAAGTGTCCTTTCCACACAACTTGAGACTTGCCTGCAAGAAGACCAATGGAATCGCAGATCTCTGGTTGCTGAGGGATTGGAAAGGCCAACAGCTGTCTGAATATACCTTCCCTCTTCCAGAGGTCTATCTGGCCAGGCCTCAGCTTCCCTCACCTTGTGCCAGCCACTTCACCTCTGTTGTAGTCATATAAGGTCTATGAGAGTTGCTGGTTAATGTGGTACATGATGTAGGCAAGTAAGACTTATTTTGATAAGGTGGCATCCAAACGTTCATGTCAAAAAAAAATTAATTGCCAAGTAGTATGTACAATAAATGTCTCTGACTTACCATTCTTTGGTGTCAACTTGTCTCTTACTGTTGCTATTATGTGTTCCCTAGTATGTGGTTTGGCTGTGTCCTCAAACATTTGGTCACATCATATGTGTCTTCAAACTAATGAAATTTGATTGTGGTTGTCTAGGTGTATTATCTGTCAAGATCTCAAATTCATCATAGTAATTGGTGAGAAAGCTTTTAACAAAAGGATTTTTACAATTTGATGTATTTCCTAAGGCTAGAGGATGGGTTAAGGGGTAAAGGGAGGTCTGTTGTGTACATAGCTCAGCTGTAATAAAGCTTAATGATCATGTCAAAATGTCAGTGTATTCAGCATAGGTACGTTTGTGGGGAGATCTTTTTCCTTTTCCTATATTCCTCAAAAGCCCTAATATAGATAACCAATAAATGTTGAAATATGTATGTGTGCATGTGTGTGTGTACAAGAACTACTTCCCAAATCACTTTGGGAGGCTCTTTTTTTTACCTGCCTGCATTTAAAAAATTAAAAATTAAAATGACCTATGACAACAGTTACAGAGTCTAGTGTCAAGACAAAACATCCTCTGTGAGTAATTCAGTTGTGCTTCATGGGGCTTACGATGTCACAACTCAGAAGACAGGACAGTCTTCTTGGTGGTCTCCAGACAAAGTTCAGTTCTGTCCTGACTAGTGCAATGGAGCAAGTCACATCTCTCCCCACTCCTCTCCCTTTATGTTAATTTTCTTAAAAGGGTAAAATTAGTATTAAACATTTCATTAAAAAATAAAAAAAACAAAAAAAAAACCAGCCTCCTTTTATCCCCTGAACTATCTTCAGTGAGCATATGGCCAAGTAGCTGGAAAAGAAATCAAGCATTGTAGTTGCCTTCTAATATTTCTAGGGGTCTGAAGTTAGAATTTTGGAATTGCTTTTTCTTCCAGTGCTACTTTTTAACATGAATCTGTATCAGGTTAAATTTCCAAAACCTAGCGGAGAATGATCATTTTGGTGCAGCTTTCCAAATCATAGTGGCATTTCTCTTGGCAATGACAATAAAACTGTCAACTTGTTTTTTAGCCTAGGTGCCTCCACTTCTGGTTGGAACGTTTAGTTTTGGAGCTGCTG
The DNA here is from genome assembly GCF_000151845.1 of Pteropus vampyrus. Taxonomy (NCBI): domain Eukaryota; kingdom Metazoa; phylum Chordata; class Mammalia; order Chiroptera; family Pteropodidae; genus Pteropus; species Pteropus vampyrus. The sequence continues at coordinate 1,976,519 of NW_011889116.1, forward strand.
TCTAAGGAAATCGGTTTTAAAGTCAACGGGATTGTTGGTAATATTTCAAATGTCTTTTCCAGCTGCATGTCTTTCCTGATATAACAGGTCCCTCTGTGCCAGTGACTTTATGTGATTTCTAAGATAACTGCTAATGATAGCTCAGAAAATGAGAGAAACAAAAGAACCACTTAAAAATACCACTATTTAAATGGCAGCCTTACCTAGGAAGAGTAAAATGTCTGCAGGGCAATTAGAAATAAATTTTATTGTATTTGTTTCTCTCTCTTAGTGGAGGAACTAGAGAGCTTGCTCCAGGCTGTTTTATGGTATTACTATTTGATCCCCGTGGTTTTAAGATGGAGTGAAAATGGAAAGAAATGAGCTCATGTAATGTTTATAAAGGTTAAATGTGATCTTATTTTATCCTAAAGTTCGGAAAGCATGCCATCAGAGGTCTCCATATGTGGAGGAGTTACTGTTCTTAAAATTGCTTTGAAATTATTGAGGACTGCATGGGAAGTGACATGCTATGGCAGTTAAGTCCCTGAGTGAGAGATGATGTGTTCTTGCTGGCTGCCTTCTCTGATCTATGGGGCTCAAGGAGGGTGCAGTAGAGGACTTAGGACATATGACTTCAAAACCAATTGGTTGGGCCTCCCTGTATGATATGAATACCAAGTTTACCCTTTATTAGGTTTACATAACTTTTTTGTACAAGCAGGCTAAAGAGTTCATTTTTCTACACTGCTCACTTCCACACTTAGATCATCAACCTTTGTATGCTGCCCTAAAGAAATTACCTACAGTCCTAGTGCTGCCGCCAGTGACCAATTGGGGGAAAAGAAAAAGTGGCACGCGGGAATTAGAAAATGATTTGCACTTCCTTATACCTTGAAATATCCAGCTCCTTCTCTAATCAGATTTTCAGAACAGCTCCATTTCCATACAAATTACTCATTGGCTGTAAAGGTCACTAGGAATTGGTGAGCATTAGAAACTGCAAATCAATTAGAATGTGGCAATAGCTTTGCCCAGAATTGAATGTTGATTCAAATTGACTTCAGTAATATGACGCTCTTTAATGAAACCATCATTGAATGGATTAGTAGATGCTTTACTGGTTTTTGAGAAAGACATAAAATGTGTGAGGGATGGGGTCTGGGCATGGGGACAAGGATTGTTTGGTTACACTTTCAAGCCTTTGTACTAATAAATCTTCCCAGAGAGCCTCCTTAACCTGCAATATGGATGAATGGCTTTTGAAAGCTTAATGAGAATTGATGCCATCTATCGATTACCATTTAAAAAACATCTTCCTAATTTCTAATCGTTGTTGAAGGAAAAATGCTTTCCAGTGGAACAAGTATTTCTTATCAGAGGGTCTAATCTGGTGTCTTGATAGCCTAAGTGGTCAATTACCTCATATAGCAACTCGAAGCCTATTGGGAAGGTAAACATAAGCTCTTTTGAAGTTGATATCAAACCAGATTTCCATGGAGCTGATTATGTGCTAACTATTCAGCAGATGGCTTCCTGACCTGAAACGTGTGAGTGATTTCATGAGGACAGGGGATTATTCCCAGATGAGCTTCTGGTACTGTTATAGTAGAGAGGGTCAAGGCTAGGTTAGTTCCAGAGGATGTTCATATCATTTTGATGCTTTCAGTAGTGGGTCCCTCTCTGGTTGGGGATTATGATCTGCTCTGTCAGCAGTGGCAGAAGTGAGATAGAAATATCCAGAGCCAATGAGAATTCTTGAAGGATCCCAGAATTAACTCTTTCTCCTTCAGGGAATGAGAATCTATTTACTCTGGACCTTTGAGGAAAAGTCAGTAATTATACCTTCCATTCAATAACTTAATTATTGGTTGAAGAGAGTGACTAAATGTTTCCTCTTTACTAAGTGGCTTCTGGAACACTGCTGTAACCAGTTGCAGTGGTTACAGTAGCAGGTAGTGGTAATGCATAGAATGAGTCTGTTTTCTGATCAAAATCACCATATTTTCCTGGCTGGGGCAATTGAAGAAACATTTGAGTTCTTAAAACACTTCATTGATAACCTTTCTTATAGTCCAGTTGCTATAGAACAAAGATCTTGATAGTATATGTAAAAGTGGTCTATTCAACACATTACCCTTCTATAATTTTCTGCCTCTATCTCCTTTCATCTTTCCTCTGAACAGTGTTTATGTAGCTTTACTAACCTTCGCAAGTGAACAACTTGCTGTTTTCCCACTAAGGTTTGGCCTATGGAGGGGGAGATGAAAAGGGTAATAAGTCTATTCATGAAATTAAAACAATTATCAGCTTCCTTGAAAATTGAATTATCAGCAAATACATGAATACTTGAAACAACTGTAATACATTTGAATAGAAAACCAATGTCTAAAATAGAATATGTAATTTTATAGTCCATCACACCTCAGAGTCTTAGACAGTTACTTAACTTCTGTGAACTGCTGAGACATAAAATCACTGCTTTTGTAAAAGCTAGAAAAGAGAATATATATTATTTAGTTCAATCTCCTCATTATTCAAGTAAGGGGACTGAAGCTGACAGAAGTTAAATGACTTGCCCAAGGACAAACAATCACTTTGTGACAGGGTTGGGTTTCAAACCTGGGAATTCAAGCTTAGAGCTCGTGACTTGTTGCACAGGAGTCTGAGTTCTAAAGAACAATAATTAGGTCACCAACCAAGGAATGCTGTATTTAAGATGCTCTGCCTTGATTACGTTCCCACCCTTTCCAAACCCACCCTTAGGAGCACTATGAATTTGTCATTCTGAGAAGATGATAAGATAAAAACCAACAGGCCCAATTAACTATAAAGAACTTACTCTGAAAAATTCCTTTGTTGATCCGGAGTCCAGGGTCCCATATGCAATTTCAGTCTGCTTAGCTAAGTCTTCAGCACTCTCTATGGGAGAAACCATCCTCTCCACAGTCAGAAAAGCAGCAAGATTGGCAGTATAGGAAGAAATTATGATCAGGGTGAAGAACCACCAAACTCCTCCAACAATGCGCCCAGAGAGTGACCTACAAAACAAAATAAAGACCAATCCAGACCCAGAGGGGCCAGATTTCAGTTTAAGAAATCCTTATTTTTATTTCTGGAAAGAGCATTGATTTCAGTGTAGCTAATGAAGGAGGGGAGTAAATGATGTCAAGGAATTAATACATCAAACAAAAGTAACGTGTTAACAACAACACCTCATGTCATGATGGCATATGATGATGATACATGCATAATGCTCTTTAGGCCTATGAAGGTTTCAAAGCAGGTTTGTTTGTTTGTTTGTTTGTTTTTTATTTAAGGAAAAATCTTCTTCGTACTACTGGCTCCAGCTTACATGTAGTAAAATTGTACTTATTGGATTCTCTTCCTGTGAGCTTTGGTGGGCACACCTGTGGAACATTGCTCCATTTCCTTTAAGGCAAGTGGTTCTCAGTTTTGTCTGCACAGTTGAATAACCTGAGATCTCTTTTAAAAATCTTATGCTCAGACCCAACCAAGACCAGTTAACTCAGAACCTAGGAGGTCAGACCCAGGTATATGTATTTTTTTTTAAAGCTCACCAGGTGATTACAGTGTGCAGTCAATTTTGGAAATCCCTGATGTTATGGGAGAAACAGTCACAAACGTTTACATATTTAAAGAGAAATGGGTAGGTGCTGGTGAGTACTCTTCACTATGAGTTTAGTAAATTTAATAAAGACATTGCCATATTGTGGAGTTTGTCACCCATGAGGGAAGGAGCCATAAGATAATATTTATTATTATCTTTATATAAATGGTTAGTGGGGCTCAGGATCTTAGCTCCAGGGGATGAAAACTCTTCCCTTTTACTAACAAGGCTTAGCACACAGGGCAGGCCTCAAATGAAGTAGGAAATTATCTGTATAATAGGATTTGAGAGGCACTAAAAGGTTTGTCTTCCCTTCTTGCCCCAATAACCAAAAAAAACAAAACCACCTTTAGTGGTCCACCATAAAAATTCTTACTATTGAGATTACTTTCTGCCATTTTCTTCAGGAGGCTTGGTCGAAATGTAACACTGACTTCAACAGCACCCATTATCACAGTATTCTGGATTAGTCTACCCAATTAGTAGTGAATGGGACAGAAGATGGGTAAGTTTTAAAAAGGGGAAATTTTGTTCTTAAATGTTACTATGCATTGGCATTGCCTAAGAGTGTTTTTTAAAATGCAGGTTCAGAATATCTGAGTGCTCAAGAATCTGCATTTTTTTAAAAAAAATATTTTAAAATTATAGTTGACATACAATATTATATTATTGTATGTGTCCATGATAGTGATTAGACATTTATATACCTTGTGAAGTGATCCCCATAAGTCTAGTACCCACCTGGCACCATATATAGTTATTACGATATTATTGACTATATTCCTTATGCTGTACTTTACATCCCCGTTACTATTTTTAGACCTAGCAGCTTGTACTGCTTAATCTCCTTCACCTTTTTCACCCATGCCCCCACCCCTTAAGTATCACTGGTGATTGCAGTGGTCTGTAGACCCAACTGAGAAATATTGTTCTTCTACATTAGTGATTCTCAACTCTGCTGGCACATCAATATGATCTGGGGAGCTGGAGACAAAATAAAGCAAACCAGCAAAAACCATACCTAGGCTCCACCCCAGACCAATTAAATCAAAATCTCTGAGGGTTGGACCTAAGCAGCAGTATTGTTATAAAACTCTGGTACAGCCAGGATTGTGAGTCATGGTCCTACATGGTGAGTGCTATTCAGGGAGAGGGTCCGTGGGAAGTTAGGGGGCTGTGTAAGGGCATTGAATGCTCAGCGATGGTTAATGACTTGTGCTGAGGAAACTTCCTCTCTTTCACAATGTTGCTGAAGGCTAGCTTTGTCTGCAGAAATGATAATCTAGTCCATAGGTTTTATAAAATTGCCACGTTATCCCTAGGATAGTTTTGCTCTGTGGCAGGGCTTCATCCTGGTTAGGTTATGTTTTCTCATGCCCAGAAAAACTCACAGGAAAAGAACCCACTCTGTCATAAAGTCAAGAATATGTGTAGAAGCCTGGCACATCTCCAGGCTTTGTGGGAAGAGGGAAGTTCTGGGTTGAAAGCTGGCAAATCAAGCTCTTCTTTGTTTGTACTTGCATTTTTACCACTTTGAAGCACATTTAAATACCTGTGTCCCAATATGACCTTTTATTAGCCTCTGAAAAATTCAGTTGTTTAAGATTTTTACAGTCTGACCAAATAATTTTGGCAGGTATTTTGATATTGCTCTTTATTGATTAACTATAACAAAACTATTTGATTTTTAAAAAGTTTGCTACTCCTACTGGTCCCTGGATGCTTAAAACAACCCTTATTTATTTATTTCTGAACATAATCACTTTTAGTTTTTTGGATGTGAAAATCTGCTTTGCAAGAGATTTTTCTAACTGACAGCTATACTCTCACAGGATCTCAACTGGAAACATTTTCTTTTTAATCAGAAAGGTATAAACCTCTGGATGAGTCAGGAAGGTGTCACACTTCCAAATGCTAGAAGTTTACACAATATTTCAGTTACGAATTTGGACCTTCCACAGTCTTTCTTCATTCTTGCCATATACATTTGATTTATTTGTGACTGATCTAACTCTGGAAATAATTTAATATATAAAAGATTAATGCTCCAAGGTAGTATCCATAGTAACAGGATAATAAAAATGATAATCATAATAGTAACACTTATTGAGCACTTTCTATGTGCCAGACTCTGATTGCTTTATATATATCAACTCTTTTAATCTTCCATCCCTATGGTTAGGTACTATTTTACAGATAAGAAAACAGAGGTATTTTACAGGTAAAGAAATTGAAGCACAGAGAGGAGAAATAGGAAATAATCTGTACTTATACAGAAATGTCCACATTTTTGTAGTAGAAAATACTCATAATTTGTATAAGAAAATCCAGAATGGTGTGCAAATTATAGAAGGTTCAATTTTTCTACAAACACTGAGAAATATAATTTCAGGAAAACCAAACATGTTTGGATAATTACTGTTTATTATCTGTTCATTTGGAATGGAACTGTAAATGTCATTCTTATTTGGAATGGTGGGGTTTTACTGAGACCAAGGGGAAAACTGATTTTGGAGTATTTCCAGAATCATGGTTTGTTATGGAAAGAGGGTATATTCTGCTGCTGCAAATACTAATAGTTTATGCACTGTTTACTTGAAATGTGGAGAAAAATACAGTACTTTATGAAATTACACTTGTGCCATTCTATTGAGGCTAATGGACTATGGCTATGTCTCTATGATCTAAAATCAAGCCTGCACATCATAATCTGGTTATTTTGGCTACTTTAATAGCTGACTCAGACAATCATGTGCTTGATTGATATGACTTAGCTGAGACTGGCTGTTGACATAACTGAAAATAAACCCAAATGCAAAATGGTCATTTTTGTAGCTTCTTGTCTACATAGATATTGACTTTGGCAATCATGCAGTTAATGTTATGCTATACCTTTGAGCAAGGAGAATTTTGGTAAATATCCACATAGAAATGGTATAGTAAGTAGTATCCACAATCCTCAGCATAGACAGAAAAAGGAGCTTCTTTGGAATCTGTTGCATGTACAAGCTTGCATTCAACATTTTCCTCCTCAAGACATAGTGGCTTTGACGGGAGTATTGGAATTTCTACCACTTTCTTCCCTTGTATGGCTTTGATGCTTAAGTCCTTTCACTGAGAAAAGGTGCAGTGGAACTCATAAAGAAGAAGCCCTATAAGCATTTGTACATTTCCCTTTTCTCATTAGTGAAACTATAGTCATTTAAACCCACATTTCACATCAAGCTTGTATAAAAAGTGACTGATGGGTCAGCTCCATCACGTTTTTTAAAGGCTCTATTAAAACAAGACAAGACTTTATAGTTGAGTTAAAAAAAAACCTGTCATTTTCCAGAAACTTTTCCTCCATTAATGCAGTTTTAAAATGTTTAATATTCATTTCAAATAGTTTTGTTGCACAAGACAGACTTTTAGGTTAGCTTAATGAAATGAGTGAACATTTAGTATTTATAAAATACATTTTAAGGAGCATATCATACCTTTCGAAGAAATGTAAGAAGAGACGTGAAGTTAAATTAGCAATAAGAGAAAACTAGACGGAAAAGCACTGCAAAATAACATACAATGCTCTTATCTGTAATTGTAAGAAACTAGAGTTTCTGGGTTAATAATAAAATGTATTTTATGGCCTCTGAAATGATAATAAAAGTGAGCAATGTGCTATAACTTTTATCCTGTAAGTAAATTTTGAAATGTGCACTTTACCAGCTTCACAAAATGAAGAGCTGGAACTTTAAACTGCTTCTCCTTTGCACAAACTCTTTATCATTCTCTTTCTCCCCTCTTTTTTCAAAGTATGCCTAATTTTTATACTCTGCTCAATTCTATGTCTGTGACAGATTTTTAAAAAAAATGTGCAGAATCAATCTTTGGCTCTTATAGCCTTTTCTGATGGGACTAAGTAACGACCTCCCAAAGACCGAAAAATATGGATTTTAGCCAGAAAAGTCATGAAATATTTGTAATAAAAATCCTGCTATTACATCATTAATTTATTACTACATCACTACTGATTTGAAGTGAATTTGCAGTAGAATGAAGACACTGGACATACATCAGCAAAGAAAAAAGATATTGCTTAAAATGGAGCCAAAATATCATGTTGTCTTTGATCCATTTATTTTATCTCCTTCATGTCTTTTATTATTCTACATATACTTTTCATTTTAAAGGAGGATCTATGTGTCAACTAACTTGGAAAAAAATCTCTACTCTGTCCTCCAAAATATTTGATGTCTTGAAAACTGAATAGGAGAGTACTGCCTTTGGAATATTCTGCACACAGCAATTGGGTTCAGTTAATGTTTTCTCTCCATTTTCTGCGTTATAATTCCCCCAATCCTCACATCTTCAACTCGGCTAGCCCTCAGATGTCCCTGCAGCTTCAAAAAAAGTCAGCAGGGGGAGCATTTGTCTGGAAAGACTTAGACTTAGGGCTGCATAGCAATTCTATCAAAGTTTTACAAATGAAATAAATTTCAAATGAAAAAAATTGCAACCTCCTGTCAATATCAGTAAGACATCATGGGGTAATACAATCAAAATATTTGTAAGTGATATAATCCCTAAGGAAAGCACTATATGGATTCAAGAAGGAATGTTATTGGTTATTTCTCATCAGAAACCAGCTGTTTGGCACTAAAATTTCAGCTATATTTCTAGAGAATTTTAGGGACTAAAATGAAAATGTAACATTAACTATTAGTATTTGTGAAACTAGGATGGTTAAGAGCAACCAATTAAAAAATGATAATAGCTAACATTTATTGAGAACCTACTATACACCAGGCACTGTGCTTTACATTTTATACACGAGGAACCAGGGTTTAGCAATGTTTAGTAGCCTTCCCCAAGTTACAAAACTGCTAAGCAGATTGTGAATCTAGTGAGACTAATTCCAGCACCCACATACTTAACCATTATGTTTCCTCCATCTGGCTACACCCACTGCCTAGCTCTCCATACCTCGCTTAGGGGAAGAGGGTTGAATGGAATCTCCTCATATTTTCTTACCCTGACTCCTCCAACAAATCAGTTCATAAATGGCTATAACCTCAGCTTATTACTTTGATTACCCTCTCTAAAGGTGATTCAGCCTCCAGCTGAATTGTTTACTCTGAAACATTGGGGTAGTTGAAAATATCAAACCTAATATTGATGGACTCTTTAAGCTTCTAGGGTATTGTCAATAGCTTTATTTGATAGAAATGGAATGATGCTCAGTTTTCCTCATGATGTCTTATTGCTGATTTCCTAGTCTTTTTGAGTGAATGCATGCTCAACATTTGACATGCTCATTGCCTACTTTCTTTAACAACAAGGGCAAAGGCAGGTTAATCAGAGGTTGGTAGACTGAGAAACAGCTCTTGTGTATGAACATGAGTAAAAGAATGGAACAAGCGATGCACCTTGGGTTTGGTGGTGAGATGCAGTGTGTGATAATGGAAACAATTGTTCTGCTGGCTTTTAAAATCCCTGTGACCTTGGGTTCCATCACATTATCTCTCTGGGCACTGGAAAGATCATGGGTTTTGGAGTTGGTTTTAGATTTGAATACTGGCTTTGCCATTAGCTGTGTGCCTGGCAAATTATTTAACCTGAATGTCACATTCTTCAACTTAAAAATAAGTATAATGCCCACTCTGTGTCAGTGTTTTGAGGATTAAAATCCACATGATAACGTAGGTAAAGTGCTCACACATGGGAGATCAGTGAAGATTGTTGTCTCTCTGTCTTTAGTAAATGGAAGCAGTTGAGTTCATTTATCTCTGAAATCTCCTCCTCCTATATTTGATAATTCTATTTTAAAATGGTCTCTTGTGATTCCTTGAATTGCTTTAATTTTGAGAAAAGTCAGAGTGTACAATGCATGCTCACATTCCAAGTATGGCAGAATAAAGCAGAAGTATAGTATAATGTTGATGTTTGCAGTCAAGACAACCATAAATCTTAGAGTGCAACTATATTATTATCAGGAATTTTGAAACCTGTTAATAGAGAAGCACATTTTGGTGGGGCTTGCTGTTATACAATTGAGCACAAATATATAACTAATAGAGCTCTCAAGACAAAGAGAAACATGTTTCCTTCTTACTGGTATATAATACATAGGCAAAGAAGTATATCATTTATCAAGAGACTTAAAGACATAATCTCTTTTGAAGGACACAAAAGACAGTGTTTGGAGGAATAACCCTTATTTTAAAAAGTATAGAGCTCATAAAGGTAATAATTTATTATTCAAAAGTACAATTAGGATAATACTTGTTACTTTAGACCGGTGTTGCTCTATAAGGTGTGTGTCCCATTGAGTTGTGACCAGCATTTAAAAAAATGAAATAGAATAGAAAATACCAAAGTGCATGGTTCACTCTAAGGGTAATGTCTGGTAAAATTTTTGTTATATACAAATATGTGTACTGAGTTGTGATGGATAATTTCTTGCTGAGGGCCATGGTCAAAAATTTCGAAAGCTATTGCTCTGTATGACAGTATTTAGTGCAGTATAATAAAATTTGTATCTTGAAAAAAAAAAGCATTAGACGTATTTCAGTGCCACACAAAAGCCACAGCTTAAGTTCTGCTACCAAAATAACAAAAAAAAATCTGTCCAGCTTGTTATTTTTAGGTTATCATCTTTAAGTTATGACTTAACAAAGCAATATGCATAAATTTTTTGAAAAACAAATGGCTTTCTAAGCGTCCTGTTTAAGTATGCAGAGTAGTGTGCAGCACTCCAGTGGAGATATCACAAATTTAGTTTTGAAACTTCACTTAAAGAAACCAATAAAATCTCCAGCCTTAATTTAGCATTGTCTCAAAACAGGTTACCGGCCATGTTAAAAATTATTCAATTATGAAATCATTCAGAAACCCTAATCTCTTGAAGTGAATATTTGAAAAAAATAGGAAAAGAAACTAGCAAAACAAATAAAGTCCCAGGTGATATCACAAATGAAACAGGGAGTGAAATAATTTGGAGAATCTGATCAAACAGATTGAAGGTGGCAAAAAAAGTATGACTTAGACAAATGAGGCTTGCTCCACATATTACGCTAAAAAGCTACTGAAGATGGTTACCAATAAAGCATATTGCAAAACTTTATTTTAAATGTTCTGTTATCTAAGTGGATAATCTTAAAATGTAGTATACTTTAAAAATATGGTAGGTAACCTCTTGAGTCCTTATATTCTAAAGGAAAAGTCCTATGTGTTTGTATGATTGATTCTGGTCAGTATTTGGATACATAATCAATTTTACTAAAGCTACAACTTTTTATTTCTGGAAAAAAACCATTTTTTTCTGGTTATAAAGATGTTGCATTTGTTTCCAATATTTTATGATTATGAATTCACCACCATTTCTATTTAGGTTGCTTAACACTTAAACTAAGTAGGTGAGATCCAGGACATTCACAGTCAATATTTTCAATAGCACCATTGGAATAAAATTTGCACAGCATAAAATTCACCGATATAAGTGTACAATTAATGATTTTAGTAAATTTAGAGTTTCACAGTCATTACTACAATCGTTTTGGAACATTTACCCCAAGAAGTTTCTTCATGCCCATTTGTAATTAATTCTGACAGGGCTGGGGCTAGGGTGAAGCGAGTGAGGTGTCTGCCCCATGCACAAAATTTAAGGGAGTTCCAAAAATCTCACTAATCAAGATCAATAGCATTGTAAGTGCAATATTTTTTAAAAAATCAAAATTAATGCCAAAAATCCATGACGACAAAAAAAAAATTAAATAAAAACTGGACCTGATCCCTGTACGTGCTCTACTCACTCTCACTTGCTTCATTCTAATCTTGGTCCCAATTAGCCCCTCTCTGCTCCCTCCAAGCCCCTGGAAACCACTAATGTACTTCCTTTCTCTATGGAGTTGCCTGTTGTAGACAAATGGAATAATACAATATGAGATATTTAATAAATGGAATTCGATAATATGTGGCCTTTTGTGTCTGGCTTCTTTTATTTAGCATAATGTTTTCAAAGTTGATCCATTTTGTAGCATGTGTCAATAGTCTGTTCTTTTTACTTGCTGAATAGTATTCTATTGTATGGATATACCACATTTTGATTATCCATTCACTTGTTGATGGACATTCGAGTTGTTTCCACTTTTCGGTTATTATAAATACAGCTCCTATGAACACCTGTGTATGCCTTTTTGTGGACATGTTTTCTATTATCAGGTAAATAACTAAGTGGAATTGCTGTGTCATAATTTAAGTGTATGTCTAAGGATAAGAAACCACTGAACCATTTTCCAATTTGGCCGTAGCATTTTGCATTCATACCACTAATGGATGGGAGCTACATTCATTCCACATCCTCACCACCACTTGATATTGTCAGTCTTTTTGATTACAGCCATTCTAGAGGATGTGTAGAGGTATCTCATTGTGATTTTAATTTGCATTTCCCTAATGTCTAATGATGTTGAACATCTTTATATGTGATCATTAGCTATTTGTATATCTTCTTTGACGGAATGTCTATTCAAATCTTTTGTTTATTTTTAAAACAGGGTGGTTTGTCTTTCTATTGTGTTTAAAGAGATCTTTATATAATCTCCACCCCACCATGAGGTGTAACACAGGACTTTATTAGATGCATGATTTGCTAATATTTTCTTTCAGTCTGTGGCTTCTCTTTTCATTTTCTTAATGGTGTCTTTTGAAATATGAAAGTTTTGAATTTTGATGAAGTCCAGTTTATCAATTTTTAAAATGGATTGTGCTTTTTGTGTTCTGAAACTCTTTGTCCTATCCAAGATCACACAGACTTTCTCTTGTTTTCTTTTAGAAGTCTTACAGTTTTAGTTATAAGACTTGGACAAGATATTACAATGGATAGTTCTAGGCAGTCTGAGAACAAAATGAAAAAAGGAAGGACACTGAAAGGGGAAGGTAGGAGGGTTTTAAGGAAGAGTTCTCTCTTTTCGAAATTTTTTTCTAGATTCAGTCTCTGGACAAATGAGAAATGTTTTAACTCAATTTATGAGGAAACAATGCCTGTTCAGTCTGATGAAGATTTAATATTAACTTTATTTGGATAATATTAATATTAGCTGGCAATGTTGACTTTATCCAGAGTTTGAATGTTTGTTATAATGTGTATAAATATATAATACTATAGAAATAGACAAAAGATATTCAAGGAATAATACACTCACTTCACGGATGCAAGCAAACAAAATGACTTGATGATAATTTGTTGTTAAATGGAATGTTAAATGAAAGAAATCTGGACTTGAGATGGGTGAATACCAGATGTGCATGAATGGATCATGGCTATAAAATGCAAGGAGACTTTGGGTATGACATGGAAACAAACCTTGGAGAAATATCACATCCTTGCTGCATAAAGGCACCCAAGGAAAACCAAAGACTGTTAAATATTCCAAATTCATTTGGAGGATCAGGAGGGTTTTGTGGGTCACGAGGTTCTTCATTGTTGTCTTCCAAGTGCCATTCGTAAGGGCTGAATCTGCTGACTAGGAAAAGAACTACACTGACTCCAATGTAAGCGAAGACGATGCACATCCAGATTTCATAAGCCAAGGGATCCAGAAATGAGAATACTCCTGGTTTTGATTTCTGAGGCTTCTTTATCATGATGGAGATGCCCAGGCTCATAAATGGCTTTGAGAAATCTATGACTTCTTCACGGACCAATGTTATAGTGAGTGGAGCAACAGCTATATCAGCCCTCTGGAAAAACAAATTTTTTTTTTTTTTTACTTTAAAGACAATATTTCCATCAGTCATTTGACACTTAATATACCTCTTTGGTAGAAATATAAAGTCTTACATCACTACAACCAATTGATTTGTCAGTGCTTTGGTTACAAAAGTAGTAGATTCAATGGGTTCTAAAATGCTTTAACCTGATGGTAAGTTAAGGAAAGAACACTGGCTGGCCTTTTGTCCTCTGAAACATATTGGCTTAGGGAAACTGGCTCAATCATTTTTCCTAAATTTTTTTTGCTACCTTGCAACACAACTTGTACTCCCTTGTGACATATCACTGTTTAAATCTTGTTTTTATTTTTAAATTTTTAAAAAAATTTTCATGCTTTTATATCTTATATGCCTCATTTGACTGGGAATTCTTGTGGGGCAAGCATAATAGTCCATATTTCTTATATGTGCATTCCACCCCACCATGAGGTGTAACACAGGACTACAGCACTTAGTTTAATACTTGAGAGTTTGCTATTATCCTTGAATTATTTTTTGAGAGTAAGCCTATTAACATATAGGATCTTTAAGGGTATAGACTCAAAATTCTATTTTTGTATCACTGTAACAGATCTTAAACTAAAGAAACCATAATGCCTAAAAATAAGTTGTTGATTATTGAATATGATTCAATGGGTTTATGTAGGCAAAAATAAAAGAATTCTGCATGGGTAATTGTAAGAGTAAAGCAGCTATTAGAATGCATATTAATTTATATAGTAAGCCATCAATTCTAATGAAAAATATCAGTGTAGTACTCACATGTATTGAATCAATAAAATAAATGTGTCAGTAGGACACTGTATAATTAGCTCCGGCAAAGGCAGACAATGTTTTTATATTCTCTCCATGAAAATAGGCATGAGGAATTTCTGTACTTATTTCTTTTGTCTTCCACAATTGTTCCTTTATGACAGTAGTAGGTTTTAGTCTGAAGCCAGGCCTTAAAATGCATACCTAGAAAAATGTTTCTGACCAAGGAGATGCTTTTGGATGGTATATCAGATATGAAGTGAAAACATCAATTTTGATGGTAATTTTTGCTATGTTAGAGTTATGCCTCAATATCCCTACCAGTGGAGAAAGGTGGGGAGAGAATGATAAAGTCTGAGATAATGTTTTCAAAGAAATTATTTTTTACTACCTTGAATTACATATGGTGACTCAAACTGGTTAAGAAACACTTCTTAATTAATTTCAGGGGAAATGTAGATAATAAATAGCCAGCTAACATTTATTCAATACTTACTTTGTGTGAGGTATTGTGCTAAGCACCTTGTCTATATAATCTGATTTAATTCTCATAGAAATCTTGTGGTTGATATATGATCATTCCCATGTTAGAGAAGGAGAAACTGAGGCACTAAGAGGCTGGGATTAGAATCCTAATTTTCAGATTCCAAAACTCACTCTCTTAGCCACCATAATGTTCTAATCCATAGATACTTGCAAGTTTCTATATAGACTACTTTCATGTACAATAACAACCTCAGTCAACCCCTCTCAGGTTCATTACAGTCCATGTTTTAATATCTATTCTGTGCCAAGCACTATTCATTATGCTAGGGATGAGGCAGTGAGCAAGACAGACAAAACAGACAAAAATCCTTACCCTCATGAAGGACATTCTATATTCGAGTGGAAGCTGTAGAAAGTAAGCACTTATTGAAGCGAACAGCCTGCTGACCAAATCTACCTTGATGGCTCACTACCATCGCAAACTCACCATTTCTAAAATTAAATGTATCATCTATCAACCTAAAGTTGATTCTCCTCTAAGTCTGTGAATGAAGCTTATTCTAAACTTTGCCTAGTCCCTAATCCTTACCAGTCCTACTCTCCCTGCAGATGATCTTCCCTCTTTACTAAGATGGAAGCCATCTAATATGAGCTCTATCACATCACTGTCCTTCTCTTTCTCAACATATTGCTGTATCTTCATCCATTCCTTCTACCATTCTCATGTCATAAAAAAAGGAACTCTAAGATTTGTTTTACTTATTCCTTGCATACCATATTCTTTTGTCTCTTCTTAAAACTTAGCTCTATTTATTCTCTTTTACTATTTTTTTTCCTTCTCAATCTATTCCAGTGGTTCCGAACATGTAGTTCCCTGAACTAGTAGCATCAGAGTCATCTGGGTACTTGTTAGAAATGCCAGTTCTCAGGCCCCACCCTAAATGTATGGAATAAGAAACTCTGGGCTCAGGTGGCCCTTCAGGTGATTCTAATATTTGCTGTAATTTGAAAACCATCAACTGATCTTGTTCACTTAAAATCATACTCAGGTAATTCTGTTTACTGACGAATAAAAATGAAAAAAAAACCCCACCTTCTTTTGATCTCGCTACCTTCTTAATCATATGACATCTTTCCCTATCATTACCAATCTTCTTGGAAAATACACCTTTACTATCTCTTGATTTTAACACCACTCTGTCCTCATACACCTGTGATCAAACTTCCATCCCCTCCAATTTACTGAAATCTCTTCTTGAACTATATACGTGGTTACCAAATTCAAAGACCTTCCCTCAGACATCAATTGCTTATGTGACACCATTGACCTTTTGCACTATACAGGCATACCTCGGAGATATTGCGAGTTCGGTTCCAGACCACTGCATTAAAGCGAGTATTGCAATAAAGTAAGTCGTACCTTCAATTTGTAAGAAACACGACATCTGTGATGCACAATAAAGCAAAGTGCAATAAAACGAGGTATGTCTGTAGACCCTCTTCTAGTGGCTCTCTAATATTGAAAATGATGGGTTCTCCTACTTCTCTAAATGTTCCTTCTCTGGCTTTTTCCCCCCATGTCCTGCCTTCTCAATGAAGGTGTAACTTTGCACCCCACAGTCTACTCACTGGGTCTAGCTTAGGAGATAATTATTGAATATTTGTGGAATAAACAAGACTCCTTTAAGGTTCTGTCCTTCATTATTCCCCCCTCAGAATTACAATTTACGGCTTCACCTCTTTCCTTATTGCAGCTAACTCCTAAATCACTAGTTCTACATTTCTAACTGGAGTGGAGCCAAAGCCAAATTTTTGTCTATTTTACCCTTTTGCCTAGGGCCAGACCTGGTTCTAGAAACGAAAGCTACTGAGAAGAATAGAATTGGCCAGAAAGATAGTGGTTTTTTTTTTTTTTTTGGCAGAGAGAGTCTGAATCAGCTAGAAAGAGCCTTGTTGTGCCAAGAAAATTCACAGATAAAACCTCTTTCTGTCCTTGCCAACATATTTTTGCCTCCTGCTTAGAATGTGAAAATGTCCCCAGTAGTAGAATTTCACATTTGATCTCATTTGAATTTAATTACTTAATTTAACTAGTTTATGATCTTTTAAGTGTAAATAATTGATAGTTCTAAGAGAAATTACCATTTCTTTATTTTGGGAGGAAGAAATAAAGAGCATTTGTGTGAAAAAATCACTTTGGCCTGAATTTAGGGGAATTAGGCTCTTTTTCCAATAGATAAGGAAGAGTTTGAGAACCTTGATACCCTTTAAGAGAAAAAATCTAACTCTGTAATTTAAACACCCACCAGATGATGAGCACAGCTAAATACTAATAAGACACAGACAAAGTGGGACTTTTCATCTGGTTCCCAGGAATGTGCAGCAAAAGAACAGATTCTTGAAGGAAGCCATTCCTAGTGCGAAGTACTTTTGACACAAGACAACAGGAAAAACCCGCTCCCCTCAAGCACTTGTCTTTTTTTCCCCTCAGCCTCGCTTTTCTACCTTTTCTGAATTGTTTCTTTCTAAGGAGCTTTTTCAAAGAAGGTGGAGTTTGTTTTTTGGAGGGTGCTCCCTCAATGAAGAACAAATCTGTGGTCAATTAAGCCTCACTGACATAGACCTGGCTCCAAATTGAGAATTCCCATGCTGAACCTTTATAAAGATCTATTACATGTCAGATGGGTACTAACTAGACTTAATGGGTGATCGCTTTGTAAGTTATATAAATATCTAATAACTATATTGTACAGATGTCAACTGTAATTGAAAAATAAACCTATTACAGACAGAAAAAAGACAAAAAGCAGAAAGGTAGAAGAAGGATTATTGACTAATAGAAGGGAAGGGGGCTACTGATCAAGCCTCCAGGCAACCTCTTTCACCTTGTATATGCTTGGTGAGACCAAAGCAACAGAACTGTCATATCAGCTCATACCCAGTCTTGAAGAAGCCCTTGCCCTCTACCACCACTATCCCTCCCACCATATGAAAAAGAAGTTGTGAGAGTTGATTATTTCAAAGCTCAGGACCTGCTTGGCATAATATCTAGGGAGCTATCCACATGAGTATTAAAGAAATTGGGAGGAGCAGATAACTAGTGTCAGAAAATACCTATTTAGCTCTCCTGGGACTGCCATAGTAAGTAGATAATGGGGAAGGTCACTGCCAAGGCAAATTAAAGATTTAGGAGGCCAACATTGATGAAAAAGTGAAAAAGGCAACTCCCCAAATGGCATTCTTTTCCTGGTCTCTGCTCCTTATGAAAGCCAGCCATAGCTGGAAGAGAGTGTTAAAAATTATCCATGGGGCTAGTGGGTAGGCAAACTTCTGACTCAGTAATGAAGTGTTTTACTTGTGGTGTCCTGAACCTGTCTAGAGGTCTTTTGTCCCTAAGCCTCTGTCTGTGCTAGCAGTAGGGAGGCCATTTTAAGAAACCTCAGTGGGTAAGTAGGTGGTATGAGAGTGTTCCAAGTGATAAACAAAACACAGCAAATAAAAAGCTCAGGGAAAGACTTTGCTAGGGCTTTTGCTTACATCTTGACTACTTAAAGTATTTTAATCAAGCAGCTTCAGAGTAGCTATGTGGGCTCAGTAAACACACCAAATTAGATTTGATTTTTCCACTCACCAGTGGCAAACCAGCAGCAACTGCATTATTGGAGAGGATTTAGCTTGAGGGGGTTTATAATCCTTTTCATAGGTAGATTGCCAAAGTCGCAAATTTCATAAAACTTAAAACCCAACCAACTCATATGTATATGGATGATACACTTAAGAATTTGACAAGTTTGAGACAGAAATGGCAGTTTAAATGTCATTAAATTTTTTTTTGAGCTGAAAGGCTTACGTTATAGCTTAAAAGTATTTTCATCTGACTATCTGATACAAAAGTTAGAACCCACCTGGAGACTGCATGAGCAGTAGTTTGTCAGTCACCATTTTACAGCACTTTCTGAAAGCAAATTGCGGGAGAGAGGAGGTAGGTAATGTACTGGCACATAATGCACACGATATTGTATGTTATCTGAGAGAAGACGCATGACCTGTTTTATCTCTGTATCAACCATAAGTTTCTAGTAGCCTTTGGCAGACATTTCTGTTGAAAAGCTTAAATGTATTGGAAAAGGAGTGGGACAGAATCAAACTAGACAATGGGAATATAATAACTGCATGTTGGGGGACAAGATGTAAACTGCTTTACTGGCTGTACTTTGTGGGATATTTACTGTTTGCAATTGTTAAGATCTGGATAAAGAGATAAGGTCTATTTAAACCTGTGCAACAACAAGCAGTGTCAAAACAGGGTCTTCTTGTTTCTTTATCTAGAACAGAAGTCCCAATCTGGATCTACTGGTTAGGGCTCCTTTTCTTTGGGGAACTGAGAGAGTTAAAGACAAAATGAAGATAAAGAAGTGTCTCTGGATCTGGGTAAAGGCCTTGTGAAACTAAATATGCTTGGAAATATTTCCCCAACCTCTCAGCTCAGAATAGCAGACTTCCATGAGTCTTTAATGGTCTTTCCTGGAATTCATATACATCATTTGAAAGAGAGAGGCATTTTAATCAAACCATCAGCTTTTCTGCCAAAGCCCAATATAATCACCTGAAGAATAGAACACTTAGCATCTGTTACTGCACTCTTGCTTCTCTGCCTTTTAGCTGGAAGGACAGATCGACCTTCTGTCTTTCTTAGCGGAAAATGAATCTATCTTAGGATAGTGACAACCCAAGAGATAATTTCTTTTAGGTAAAGAAATGTCAGTGCGAATAGCATCTATAAAATTGCCATTTATCCTGGGAGTGTGAAGGAATCTGAGGATGCCCAAGGGATGTAACCTGGAATCAACCGTCCTCAACCCCATCTGCATCCCAAGCTCTCTGCTTTCTTCTAAGCCAGAGGTACCAGTCTTGGCAGTAGTTTGTTTGGCTTTTCTCAAAGCAGCTACCCCTCTTCCACCTCCCCACTTTTATTCTTAGTTCTAAGTGCTAGAAACATAAGGAACATGACAGCTGTCTGTTGGGAGGTGTCATTCTGTCAATTAGGATCTTGATTTTATTCTGGCTCTTTTCTTGACTCTTTTTCTGTTAGGTTATATCTATTTTCAAAGGGCAGAAACCCCCTGATGTCTACACTGAGTTTTCAAATATTTCAAATGATAACTGGAGATGTATATTACATTATCCTGGAGGCCACAGGTAAGCAGGAGGAGTATCTTGAATGGAAAAGCTTATAATTCAACGAAATTGGAAACTCCTTAAAGACAGGTAGGGATGCTATATCCAATACAACACCAATCTTCCTATAATCTGACAAACTTAGTAAACTGAGTCAATATGACACAGTGGATAGACCACTGGACCAGGATTCATGAAACTTGAGTTATAGTCTAAGCTCTGCCAAACTGTGTGATTTTTTTTGACCTTGTCACAATCCCTGCCACCATTCCTGTCATTCCTGTCCTACATCAGGCCTTTGGTTTCCTGGTTTATCCAATGGGCAGTTCTAATGTCTGGTCCTGGCTGGTCCCCATATTTATCTGTAAAATGAATTAAAAGATAGGCTAAAGGATGCCTAAGAACCTTGCTAGGAAAAAAAAAATGTTTTTAAATGTCTTGTTAAAACTCATGCTATTGGGGAGCCAGAAAAACTTATGGTCTGCAAATCATTTGACTTGGAGTCAATTACCATGTTGCGATGTTATAGACATCCAGCTTAAAATCAAAACTGGTAAAAGCAGGTGGACAGCTTCAAGTCCATAATGTTCTGAAGAGCTTATATAATGGGGCACATTGTGTCCTACTGACGTTTGTTTCAAAAAATAGACTTCTTAGGGATACAAAACACCCCAAACATCAATCTTGATTCGATTTTCTTTAGAGGAAAAAAGACCATTTAGAAATCATCTGAAAAGAGGCTGATTGGCTTCTTTATTCTTTAACAAATTTAATCCATTTTGATTCTTTCTTTAGACTTAGGGCAGATATTTAAATCTCCTTCGCAAAACATTTTTTCATTTCTGCCTTTCTTCATTTTCCCCCTGACTGTGATCTGTTTTACATACTAAAAGCATAAGAGAAAATATCCTAAAGATAAAGCAGTGCCTATCTGTGTAGTTTTCATGTTCATCGTAGGAAATAGTTTCACGTTCTCCCTCCTTTTGCTTATTAAACACTTAGAGAAATCACTGGGGATTTTCTGTCCTTCTTTTTCTTAAGCAGCTTGCAAACCACAAGAGACCAGACCTGCCAGAAACAAATGCCTGTGTTTTCACTTTTTTCCATTTCTATCAATAATAGAGGAGTTGAAAACTTTCTAATGCTGAAAGACTAAAACTTCTAAATGAAGATGAAGACACATTTAGCTTATGAGATCATGATCATCCCTAACAGAGAGCTCTTCAAGCATGACAAGAATGTCCATTTTTCATAGGCACTGGTTTTAGAAGAAAGTAAAATTTGGCAGTCCACTAAAATGGGTTGGTTTGCTCTCAATTTCCTGGAATCACCTTGTGCTGTAATCCCAGAAAGCATCAGAAACTTGTTCCAGGTCAGGGGAGGGAGAAGGACATTTCTGAAGGAGCTTTCCATGGCTATTGTTTCTGTCTTTAGTAGAAAGAACTGGAGGGAAAAGATGGGAAGGCTCCATCAGGAATATTTTTTTTTATCTATGCAGCATTAGAAAGATGACTTCTAAATTACTAAACAAATAAAGGGCTCTCTAGCTCTCAAGCTTCCTCATGCATAAGCAAATTGGAAAGAGGAAGATAATATGGTACAGAGGACTGCCAGAGGAGAGACCAAAACCCAGTGAGAAAGCTGGTTTTTGTTTGAACAGTGTCAGTAAATCTGCCTTGCTCTACATCACTGTGTCTAATGTCCTGCTCAATGCCAAGAGGGCACTGAGCTATTTACATAGTATGATGGGTTTTCTTTTGCGACAATAGAGATCTCTGGCTATTGAGTCATGATGGGCTGGTAGAACTCATGTCAGTTCTACTCTGGCCCAGTGAAAACTGACACCCTAAATTCCTGGCCAAACACTCTTCTCAGAATGGCTAAGGCACCAGGGGCCTTTATAATAAATTTCAACTGTCTTTTGGGATGGGATGGCACTGAAACAATACTTTGGCTGTTGGGCAATAAAGGGCAATGGTTAAAGAACATGGATGTCATAGTCAGAGACCTGGGTTCAAATTATTGGGTTGCTATAAGCTATTTGATCTTGGCATGAGACTTTACCTCTTTAGACTTCAATGTTCTCTTCTGTAGAATGATAACAATGGCACCTCCCTTGGAAGTATGTTGTGAGGATTAAGTTACATAATGTCTGTAAAGCACTTAGCAAAGTATCTGGCAACCAAGAGATATGCCGCAAATAGTAGCTAATAATAATAACGACAACAACAACATTATAGGATTATCTCCTACCATGAACTCAATTTAATACATATTGGCTGAGCATTACTGCATTCTAGGTGTTTACTCATTAGAGCAAAAAATGACTATCTACTATATACCAAGTGATGTGCTAAGAGCAAGAGAAAGCTGTGAGCAAGACAGGACCTTTTGAAGCCTGAGCATTGGGAAGAAGAAGGACAAAAAAGAGAAGATTTGATCACCATAAAATAAGAGGTCAGAACTTCTCAGCGTCCTTGGAGAGCATGATAGGCGCTCTGCCCTTTGCTCAGGCCACTCTCTCTGGCATTAGAAGTTCTTCTCCTTCTCATAACTGAGTTCACTTGAATCTTACCTGCAACTCAGCCCTGCCTCAGTTCTCAGGACTAACATTGACCCAGGATAGGAGATAATTGGCTCCAGCACCATAGCTGGGAGCTAAGGTTCAAATTGCCTTGCTGCTTGTCTGACTGGAGGATGGTGCCTTAGTTTTGATACTTGAGATCCGTCTCATTTTAAGCCTTAATTCCCTTTATGTGCCCTTAATTTTAGAAATGAGCTTCTGCCTTTGTGCTTGTTCCTGAAGACCTGTTCTAAAAACTTATTTAGCGACCCCAGTACTATCTTATGATTGGATAGCTACACTATATTCTTGCTAATACCCATTCCGAGCACTGGAATCTATATCTTGAACCTCAGTTTAATAGGTAACTTGAATGTTTGCTTCTTAACAGCTTCTTTTCAGTATATCTACCCCCTAGATTCCTCTGTTTTCTAACCTGTTGTCTGTTACAACTGTAACCTTTGCTACTTGGGTAGTTCTCTAGTGGATGGTTCATCCAGTGGGCTGTTCTTATGCCCAGTTCTGCTTGCCTCCATATGCCTCACTACATGGCCTAAGATCTGACATTCATAATCAGAGGCCAAAACCCTTTAAAGCAAAGCCATTGAGGATCTCTGAAGATATCCTTCTGAAAGGCGCTAATTATTGGTAAAATTCTTTTGTACTTGGCCGATGGACAAGCCCTTGGTAGAGCCATTCTGTTCATTCATTAATTTATTCAACAAATATTTGTTGAATTTTCATTATGTGCCAGGCTCTGAGATATTGAAATAAATACCTGTTCTCAAGGAGTTCATAGTCTAGTTGGGACAACTGAACTTTTAAATAGATCATTATAATAAGAGTTCAAAGGTATTATAAGAAAGCAGAAATTACTCTAAGGAAGCAAAAAGCAGGGGCACCTAACCAGACAGCAGGTGGGTAAATGAGATGAGGGAAGGCTTCCTGAAAGAGGTGACACCTCTAAGTTCTGGAGAACTTGTAGGTGATGTTAGCTAGCTAATAGTGGCAAAAGCACTTCCAGGCATCCCCTAAGTGAAAGCTGGGCACCTTCAGGGAACAACACATTCTTTGCTATAGCTGAAACATTGAGTGTGAAGGAGAAAGAGTACAAGATGAAACTAGAGAGGTAGGCGAGTGCCAGATATTGAAGTGCCTTATTTGCCATCCTAAGGAACTTAAATTTTATCCTTATTCTTAAAGTGTCAAGTTACAATAATGTGGAGATCTTAGTTGCCAGGATAAGAACAGTGGCAGGGCAACCAGTTAAATGACTAACAAATGGTAAGAGCCTTAACTAAGATGATGATGGTGGGAATGAAGTGTGTCTTGATTTGAGAGACATAAGACTAGAATTGATAGGACAAAGTGACTAACTAAATATGAGGGGAGTGGTGAGAATAGATAATCAGGTTGCTTAGAACTAGCTTGGTGGTGATTCTGCTGCCTAAGACAGGGAACACAGAAGGAAGAGATTTTCAATAGAGGGCAGGCTGTGCTTAATGTTGCCAAACACAGTCCTCCAATTCTGCTTTCCTTTTAGTAAAATAATCTTGTTGCCCAAAGGATGCTATTGACAAGCTACTTTGACAAAATTCAACTGTAGAAGAAAACCATTTTTCTTACAGATCATATGAAAATGATATAATTGGATAAGTATCACACTCGAAAATTAAATCCTCTTTGTTAAATGGAAAACATAAAAGTACATGAAAATAGAATTGAAAAGAACTTACGCCATAGACAAGTTCCCCAACCATGCCATTCCATATTTTAGTCTCTGGGTCCCTTGCACCATATTTCCCATCGCCGACAATGGACAATTTGTATTTGATCCTTACGTGTTTGGCTATTTCATAGGCTAAGTCTACACAATAGCCTTCATATCGCTCATTTCCTTCCAGTTGCTCATGGTTCTTCTTATACATTACATATGGTGATTCCTTTAGGACCAGAAAGAAGATCAAAAGATTACTCATACATTCTTCTAAAAGATGATAAATGTAATCATGAAGTGCCCTCCCCACTATGGCTATTGAACTTTGGTGTCTAAAAAGAGACAAAATTTTTTTCTTAAACAGAAGAGCCTCAATCAACTATTCATTAGGCTGCATATTCCTTGGAGTCCTTAACTAATGATTTAAGGAAGTAGAGAAGAATTTGTTATTTTTGAGTGTGAAAGAGGGACCAGTTTCTACCTGTAAAGTTTTTGATTTAGTCAAACCAGGTAGAGGTATTTCCCTTAGTTACACAAAGTTGAACTGCCTTTGATTTCTTGGGGTTTATCATGTAGGAACCATGGCCGGCCCAGGCAAGCCCTAGGGAAGCATTGTGATCTTTGTGAGGTCAGAGTCTGTGGCTTATTCATTTTTACATCCGCAGGGCCTAATACAGCACCTAGGACAAAGTATTTGATATGTATGTTTAAATAAAAGGTAAACTTAAGCCAAATTTCCATTCAATTAATCATAATTTCAGACCTACTGTCATACTCATTTTTAACCAAAGTTTCTACTTTATTCGGTAAAAATATACTAGATTTTAGAAAAACATTTTAAAATGAAATGAGAATACTATCTCACATTTCAATAGTGCCTTGAATTTTGCAGAAAAGCTTTACATAGTGAATATTGTCCTTAAATGCTCCTGTGACATTGGTAGGAAATTATTATACTTATTCCATAAATTAAAAAAAAAAAAAACCCAACCTGAAGCTCAGAGAAGTTGTGACTTGCAAAATTAAGCACAAGTTTACTAGTCTACTACTGGTAGACCTAATATTAGAACCCCGCTCTACTCTCTCCTCCACACGATTCTGTCTTCCACATAGTGAAGAATTAAATTTCAAGTTCAGATGAAACATCAATCCTGGAGTAGAAGGAGGGGGGTAAAGAGGAGAATATCTGAAACTGTTCCAAATTCCTATTATTTTTCTTTTTTAAAATGACATTCAATTAATCATAATGGCAAGATATTTTAAGAGGTTCCTAAGCTGATCTGTTGGAAGTTTTCACTGCTTAAACTTGTCTTTCCTACAGGCTGAATAATGCTTTTCAGAAAGCAGAAGTCTTAATGTACAGAGTCCACCTATCTTCTCTCCATACTCACCAGAATGGTAGTCACCACGATGGTCCGGTTCTCTGAGGATGCACTGTCATTGCTGATTTGCTGATCCGAGAAAGGCACAAACCTTTCATACTCATTCCAATAGCCAGCCTAGAAAGAACAGATATTTGACCTGATTGTCTATTTTTCACTCAAAAAGTATGCCATGAAATTCATGTGCTGTTGTGGAATAAACCTTTTTTTTTTTCTTCTTTTTCTTTTTTAGTTGCTTGAGCTTTACAAGGATTGACGTCTCCCTCTGTCTTGGCATTCTCACCAGGGTCCCAACACCGACACATACAGATGTGCTGTTCCTTTATCCTGGGGGTTCCCAACCCCACCTCACCTTTACTGATATTTTGTAAAATAATTTAGTCCACTGTAAGATGATCAGTCTTTTTTTTCCTTTAAACTCATATAGCAGAAAAATACTTTGCTTTGAACTGTAGAAAAGCTGGGATGTGGGGGTGGGAAACTAGTTGAGTATCCTATAGAAAGGACACAAGATATTTTATGTTCTGAGGTTTTATCAATGACTGTTAAATCCCCACTTCATGCCTAACTCAACTATTAGTATGATAGAAGCAAAATGGTCATTATGACATTTAGCTGTAGGGAAAGGTACTTTGTTCAGAGTCTCTTTTGGTGGGTGAGTTGGCAAAATGAAGAGATACCTATTTTCTAATTTTGTTGCTAAATCCATGTGTACCTTGGCAGCTTTTGTTTAAATAAAAATATGCAGCAAAATTTGTGATTCCTTCCATTTACTGTAGGAAGCTGTTAATAAATGTTGAGGCTACCACTTATAGAACTAACCTCCTTCTAAACTGTGTAGATGGAGCACTGATTACTAAATAACTCTGCCTCACATCTACACTATTCACTGAAAGTAAAGGCAAAAATGATATGTGGGAATTTGCTTTGTGCGTGTTTCCTAACACCTATTTTCTTGCATCTGAGTGCTGTCACCTTTCAAAAGACTTTTTTTTTGGATATGTTTTAGTTACTTACTTTTCGAGAGCCAGTGACTTTCATTTCATACACATCAATGGTATAATTTGTTCTACGTCCGTAAGTGTCAAATTGGATGTTTCCAGTCATTCCTTGTACCTGCACCTGGTAGAAAGGAAAATGTAAAAATTAAAAAGAGCACCACATTACTGCCTTCTAGGTATCTGGGATGAGGTCCTCTGATGGATCTTGGAGTCTTGATGAACTTTTATCTTGAGTCATTGAGCTATATAGCTACCAGTCATGTCTATACAGACCTTCATTTCTTCTCCAGTATTTTCTAGGTATGCCTTTTAATTATAAAGCTTTGAGTGGGTTTGATACAGAGAGGGCCTTACCACCACTTTTTCAAGGGCCTGAAATTTCCACTATTAGTCTCTTTTTAAAGAAGTAGCCTGAAGAGTAGTCTTAATTAGGGTAATGCATTCTTCTAAACTGTGAGTTCTTTGGGGGGCTGTGGATTTTTCTTATTTTAGTATTCCCAATATCTGAACATAAACTGGCTTCAGTAACATAGGCTCCAGACCTTATGGATTCATATCTTACCTAGCTTTATCACTAACTGTATGACCTTGGGTATGTTCCTTAATTCTTTTGTACCTCAATGTCCTAATCTGTAAAATGGGAAATCTTATAAGTACCTATCCCTCTAAGTTGTTGGGAGGATTAAATGAGTTATACATATGTAATGTTTAGAATAGTGTCTGGCATGTAGTAAGCTTTGAAATACATGTTAGCTGTATTAATTACTGTTAATAAAATGAATTTAACTCTGTTTGTTAAAAGAGTTACACATTTACCAGCTACCACCATAACAGCTATGAGTTTTTCTTCTTATTTAACCTATGCCCAGCTTCAGAAAGGTAGCAGAGAGCTAGGCCATGGAGGGATAATCCATAGACTGATGAGATTGGTTAAGTCTAAGGAATCAGGAATATGGAGTACTAGATAAGAAAGCTAGAGATACTGGAGATACTGGAATAGACTAGACACCTATTAGGGATGCCAAATGCAGATTCATGTATGCGACAATTTTTCCTGGGTCTGGGCCCAGTATTATAAACTAATAAGAGGCCATATTTGCTGGGTGGAGAGGTTTCTTTACCTATTTTACAGCTCAGGAATTCTGCATGGGAGGCCCTAAATAAATATAAGCTATATTGCTATTCACTTGAATACTCATCTGGCAAGTGAAAGTTGAGGCATTTTCTTCAAAGAAAAAGAATCTCATTCTCCTAGGATGAAAGGATGGAATACTTTTCATCACTTATAGAGAGTGTCAAGCTGTTAAGCAAGTCAGAAGTGGTAATGAGCTTATGCTGCAGAAAGGAAAATTGATGGCAAATATTAGGGAACATCTTTTTAAAGTGAAGGGGGCTTGTTCATTACCAATAGGAAGCTGGAATTCCTGTTGAAGAAGAACTGCTCCAATATGACTTCTTAAAGACAAGATAATTGTCCTACTGACCCAATAAACCTAAGCACTATTGTCAGCTTAGGTTTGCAGAGAAGGTGATGGCACACTTCTAGTTAAAGAAAAGTTTCTTTGTTGAGATTAAAATTTCTTATCCAATAGTATAGATCTGGTACATTCTGTGATACATGAAGGGCTATTTACAGTCTATTTTGAACATTGAATTTCAGGACAGAAATTAGGTAGGGCAAAGACACAGTTTAGGAACTTATTAAGGAAATTCTTCATTACTGAAAATAGCAAAGGTTTCAAGTCTTATTAAAAATTGTATATTTGTAAAGATCCAGCCTATTTAAACATAATACACAAACTGGACAGCATTCTAGGCCTGTCCAAGTGATTCCAGACCCATGAATAGAATTTTTGGTGAACAGAAGTAGAATTGAAATACCACTCAGATGAAACTCTATTATTTAAAAAATTTTCTTTATTTTTCAATTACAGTTGACATATAATATTATTATTAGTTTTAGGTGTAAACCATATTGATTAGATATTTATATAACTTACAAAGTGATTACCCTGATAAATCTAGTACCCATCTGACACCATACATAGTTATTACAATATTATTGACTATATTCCTTATGCTATACTTTACATCCCTATGACTATTTTGTTACTACCAATTTGTGTTTCTTAATCTTGTGCCCTCTTTTCCTCAACCCTACACCCCTCCCATCTGGCAACTATCAGTATGTTTTCTGCATCTAGGAGTTTGTTTATGTTCTCTCTGTTTGTTCATTTTATTCTTTAGATTCCTCATGTAAGTGAAATCATGGCATTTCTCTGTCTGACTTACTCAGCACAATACACTCTAGGTCAATCCATGTTGTTGCAGATGGCAAGATTTCATTCTTTTTTTTATAGGTGAGTAATACTCCATTGTATACATGTACCACCTATTCCTTATCCATTCATCCACTGATCGGACAACCAGGTTGCCTCTATATCTTGCCTATAGTAAATAATGCTACAATGAACATATGAATGCACATGTTCTTTCGAAGTAGTGTTTTGGGTTTCTTTGAATAAATACCCAGAAGTAAGATTACAAGGTCTTTCTTTGTCCCTTGTTATGGCCGTTGTTTCAACGTCTATTTTGTCTGTATAAGTGTTGCTACCCCATCTGCTTTTTCCTTTTCATTTTCATGAACTATCTTTTTTCATCTAAACCTTTACTTTGTGTGTCTTATGATCTGAAGTGAGTCTCTTGTAGGCAGCATATGTAAGGGTTGTTTTCTTATCCATTCATCCACCTATGTCTTTTGAATGGAGCATTAAATTTACTTACAGTTAAAGTAATTATTGATAGATATGTCATTACTGCCATTTTATTATTCATATTTTTTATTTTTTACTTTTTAAATTAGAGTTGACATACAATATTATATTAGTTTCAGGCATACAGCATAGTGATTAGAAATTTATATACCTTATGAAGTGGTCACCATGATAAATCTAGTAAACATCTGTCACTGTACAAAATTTTTACAATATTATTGACTATATTCCCTATGCTGCACATCACATCCCAATGACTTATTTTGTAGTTGACAGTTTGTACTTCATATTTTTTATCTATTTTTTAATTTTTCTTCTTAAGACTCTTTAACTTTTTTTGTAATTCTGGTATGGTGATGATAAATTTCTTTAGCTTTTTCTTGTCTGGGGAGCTCTTTATTTCTCCTTTGATTCTAAATGATACATTCGCTGGGTAATCTTGGTCGTAGGTGATTGCTTTTCATAATTTTGAATATATCCTGCCAATCCCTTCTTTTTTGTCAGCTTTTTTGAAATATAAAAAGACAATTAGTTGCTCGTATTTACATTGTACAATTCAATGAGTTTTTTTTCAATTATAGTTGGCATACAATAATATAGCAGTTTCAGTTGTATAGCAGAGTGATTAGAGATCCACATAACTCTCAAAGTGATCACCTCACTAAATCTAGTACCCCCCTTCCCCTTTAATATTTATTACAACATTATTAACCATCTTCCCCATGCTACACACTACATCTCCATGTCTATTCTGCAAGTATCCATTCGTACCTCTTAATTCCTTTCTTTTTTTTGCTGTCCCCCAACACCCCTCCCATCTAGTAGCACTCTAAATATTCTCGATATCTATGAATTTGTTTTTGCTTTTGTGGTTGTTGTTTATTTTATTCTTTAGATTCCACATGTATGTGAAATCATGCGATATTTGTCTTTCTCAATCTGACCCATTTTATTCAGTACATTACCCTCTAGGTCCATCAAGGCAATATCTTTTTCCATCCCATTCCTTTTAGTCTGTGTATGTCTTTTAATCAGAAGTGAGTCTCTTGTAGGCAGCATAAGTAGGGGTCTTGTTTTCTCATCCATTCAGCCACACTATCTTATGGTTGGAGCACTTAATTCTTTTCCATTTGAGGTACTTGTTCAGAGGAATGTAGTTATTACCATTCTTTATTCCTGTTTTCAATACATGTTTCTTCTCAAAAAAGTCCCTCCAACATTTCCTGTAATACTGGCTTGGTGTTGATAAATTATTTTAGCTTATTTTTGTCTGGGAAGCTCTCTATCTATTCTCCGACTCTAAATGATAGCTTTGCCTGATCAAATATTCTTGGTTGAAGATCCTGGCTTTTCGTTACATTGAATATTTTGTGCTAAGCCCTTCTGTCCTGCATAGTTTCTTTTGAGAAATCAGCTGCCAGTCTTATAGGTGCTCCCTTGTAAGTAACTAGCTGCTTTTCTCTAGCTGCTTTTAAGATTCTCTCTTTGTATTAAACTTTCGGCATTTTAATTATGTTATATCTTGGTGTAGGCCTCTTTGGGCTCCTCTTTTTTGGGACTCTCTGATCTTCCTGGGGTTGTATGGCTATTTCCTTCACCAGGTTAGGGAAGTTTTCCATCATTATTTCTTCAAATAGCTGTTCAACGTCTTTTTTTCCTTCAGGTACCCTTATGACACAGATATTTTTACATTTAATTATGTCCCATAGGCTCCTTAAATTATTATTATAGTCTTGGGTTCTTTTTTCTTGCCATTCTGATTGAGTATCCTTGGCTTCCCCATCCTCTATATCAGTCATTTGATCCTCTTCTTTATTTACTCTGTTTATTCCATTTAATATACTTTTCATCTCAGATAATGTGTTCTTCATTTCTGATTGGTTTCTTTTTATAGTTTTCATTTTCATGTTTTTTAAATCTCTTTGTTAACGTTCTCACTGAATTCATCTACACTTCCCCTAAGTTCATTGAGTATCTTTATAACCAGTGTTTTGATCTCTGCATCTGTTAAATTGCTTGATTCTATTATTCTTAAATCTCTGCTCTGTTCTCTCATATGGTTTCTTTGTCTTCCCATTTTGACTGCCTTTCTGTGTCTGTTTCTATGTACTAAATAAAGCTTTTAAGTCTCCCGGTCTTATTAGTGCGGCTTTGTGTGGTCAGTGTCCAGTGGGAGAATCCTGAGAGGGGTTTAGCTGCAGGCCAAATTTAGCCCTAGCCTGTGCCCCTCCAGGGCCACCTGTTAAGGTTCAGCAAGCAATCCACAGGTCCTGTGCTTATAGTTGCCTCGAGAGGCCACACCACAAACTGCGGTCAGCCACCACCAGTGTGTCTTGGTGCTGCTCAGCAAGGAGCACCTGACTTGCCGAGGATGCACCTGAATGTGGCTTGGGTTGGGCCATGAGTTGTCGGAGGTGGAGTTTCAGAGAATCTTTTGGGTAGAGTGACCTCTGTTATCCAGTTTGACGACATCTCAGCTATGGTGGTGCTGTGTCCACACACTAGAAGAGGAAGGGCTCAACAGAGGAACCATGGATACCACCGGCACTTCTGTAGTGAGTGAGCCTCTCATCCGGTCCTCACCCCAACAGCTCAGTGTCCCCCTGTAAGTTCCTGGTGCCCTGGGAGCAGCCAACCCAGTGCTGGTGCCCAGAGCAAGCAGTTTAGTCTCCGTGAAAGTCCGCTTGTGGACATGGTCCCTTTAAGAGGCATCTGCCGCTGCCGGCTGTTGCTGCTGCAGCCTCTGTCCCACTCAGTCGCTTTGACCAACCAGCCTCGTGTCTTCGCCCCCTCCTACATTCTATTAGTGTAGATTGATTAGTTATTTCTTTCCCTAATTGTAGTACTTCTGTTCCTATAGATTCCAGGTGACTTTTCTTGCTGTTTGTTTCTTGTTTCTGTCACAACTTTGATTTGGTCGCAAGAGGGATGAAGAAAGCCTCTATCATCTACGCCGTTTTTTCTCATTTCTTAGGTCTTGTTTTCTTAATCATTCAGCTACCCTGTCTTTGATTGGAACATTTAATTAATTTATACTTAAAGTAATTATTGATAGGTACGTAGTTATTGCCATATTATTATTCATATTTATGTTCTTTTTTATTTTCTCCTCCTCCTCCTCATTCCCCTTCTTTTTCTTTTTAAAGAAGTCTCTTTAACATTTCTTGTAGTACTGTTTTGGTGGTGATGAACTCCTTTAGTTTTTGTCTGAAAAGCTCCCTATCTCTCCTTCAATTTTAAGTGCTAGACTGGCTGGGTAAATTTTAGTTGTAGGTTCTTGCTTTTCATCACTTTGAATATTTCCTGCCAATCCCTTCTAGCCTGCAAAGATTTTGTTAAGAAATCAGCCAACAGTCTTATGGGAGCTCCCTTGTAGGTAACTAATAACTTTTGCTTTTAAGAGTCTTTGTTTTAGCTTTGGCATTTTAATTATGATGTGTCCTTGTGTGGGTGTCTTTGAGTTCATCTTGTTTGAGACTCTCTATGGTTCCTCAACTTGTATGTCTATTTCTTTTGCCATATTAGAGAAGTTTTCCATCATTATTTCTTCAAGTAGGTTTTCAATTCCTTGTTCTCTTCTCCTTCTGGTACCCCTATGTTGTAAATATTGGTATGCTGATGTTGTCCCAGAAGCTCTTTAAACTATCCTCAATTTTTTTTTTTGGATTCTTTTATGTTTTTGTTGTTTTGATTGAGTGTTTTCTGCTACCTTACCTTCCAAATTGCTGATTTGATGCTCTGCTTCATCTAATCCCTCTAATGTTGTCTTCATTTCAGTTATTGTATTCTTTATTTTTGATTGGTTCTTTTCAGTGTTTTCTGTCTCCATTTTTATGTTTCCGATCTCTTTGTTGAAATACTCACTGAGATCACTGAGCATTCTTATAACCAGTGTTTTGAACTCTGTATCTGGTAGATAGCTCGTCTCCATATTTTTTAAAAAAAAAATTTCTGGAGCTTTATTCTTTTTTTTTTTTTTAATTTGGGACATGTTTCTTTATCCTCACATTTTGACTGCCTCTTTGTGTTTGATTTTATGTATTAGGTAGAGCTGCTATGTTCCCCAGTGTTGGTAGAGTGGCCTTATGTAGTAGGTGTCCTGTGGGGCCCAATGGTATAGTTACCCTGTTACCTGAGCCAGGTTCTTCAGGTGTTTCCTTTGTGTGGGTTCTATGCGCCCTACTATTATGGTTGAACCTTAGTTGCTGTTGGCACATCAATGGTAGGGATTGACCCACAGGCTGTTTGGTTGTGTGGGCTGGTTGTGATTATAGTGGAAGAGCTGTTGTGCAGAAGCTGACTCTATGGAGCAGGGTTCACTTTAGCAGGGCTCTGGTGCCTGCCTAGTTTGACCTTTGGGTGTGTCATTTGTGGAGGTGGTTGGATGTTGCTCTGGTGTGGTCTGATGCTGGCTGCCAGGTGTGTTGTGTCTGGGTCCTCTTGGGAGAGGCTTTGTTGCAGGCCAAGGTCAGCTACTGCTTGTGCACTGCTCGGGGCCAGTTGATATGATGTGTAAAGTGATGTGCAGATAGTTGCCACTTGTGCTGAGCTTGGAGGTGCCTGGTAGAGACTAAGCTGCAAACTGAGGCTAGCTGCTGCTACTGCCAGGCTTAGGGTTGCTTAGCAAGAGGTATGGGGCATGCTGAGGCCAGATACTGCTTGTTTGGGGTTTGTGAACCTTCGAGAGATTTTACTAAAGTCTGCAGTGTGAGTCTAGACAGTTTGTATGGAAAAGCCAATGGAAGTGGCTTGGGTGGGTCCGCAATTTGAGTGAGGAAGGGTCTCAGAATCACCAGGGCAGGGTGACTAGTGTTACTCATGCTGATGGAGATTCAAATATGGTAGCCACATGTGTCTGCATGTTGGGTGGGGGAAGGGCTCACCAAAGGAACAATGGCTTCTGCCAGCACTTCCAACTGGGAGAAAGCTGCCTTTTTAGCCTTTGGCCTGAAGCCAGACAATTCAGTTCCTTCCCATATGTTTCTGGTGCCTTTTGAGCTGCTGCCCCACTCCTGGAGCTCAGAGCAAGTGAGTTCTGTAGTGAGCAAGTCCATGCCTGGGCCCTTCAAGTGGAAAATTTGAGACTCCAGAAGCCCTCTTTCTCACTCAGCTACAATTTCCACTGCTTTTCACAGCCAGAAGTTATGGGAACTTCTCTTCCTTGCACTGGAACCCTGGGCTGGGGAGCCTGGTGTGGAGCTGGGTGGGACCCATAGATCTTCAGGGGGGACCTCTGTAGCCAAGATATCCCTCTTGATTTTTAATAGTCACACATGTGTGGGATCAGCCTGTTCCTCATCTCCACCCTTCCTACCAGTCTCAGCATAGTTTCTTCTGTATGTCCCCAGTTGTAGGACTTCTTTTTGGCTAGATTTTAGGTAATTCTCAACAATTGTTGTTCTGTAGTTTAGTTGTAATTTTGATGTGGTCCTGAGACAAGGCAAGCACAGTGTTTATCTACTCCTCCATCTTGATGATAAACCAAGAGAGGTCCACTTTTAAAAATGTGAATAGCAGTGACAGTTTCCCATCATCCCATCTGGCATCCTTTCTTTAATCTTCCCTGCTTCCCACCTCAGTCTAGATTAGATTCTTCTCCTGTGGATTCCCATCACATCTTCTATAATTTAACAAAAACATTTAATCATCTATGTATTTTCATTTCCCCTACTAGATTGTGAGTATCTCAAGATTAGAGACATTCTTTTTCCATGTTCTCAACCGATATAGAGCCTGAAATAGAGTAGGTGCTCAATAAATGTTTATTGAACAAGTGGCAAACTCTCAATGACTTAAAATTGTGACATGTTTCAGTAGACTGGGATGAGGCTGATCTTTGTACTATCTGTAGATTGTAAGGAGGATATTTACTCAATTTGTAAATGGCTTTAAGGTCTTTATAAGCATTTGTTTACATATTAACAGTTTAAATGTGATCTCTTATTTCATGTTTGCATACTAAGTTGGAGCTGATACATAATTGTTGGCGTGCAATAAATATTTACTGAATGAATGATGTGCTTATTATTCATTAAAACAGGTCCTTTTTGAGCCTCTATGAAGCAATGATTTTATTTACCAGATTTCTTCAAAGGAAGAGAATAATTTATTGAGCAACAGCTATGTGCTAGTCACAATAAGAGATGCTTTTAACACCATACATTCTCACTTTTAATTAACCTGAATAAAATGGGATTTATTTTAATATAGTAAAACCTTTAGTACTTCAGACCATCCTCCCTTTCAGTCCCTCTGAATAGTGGAGTTTTACTGAGCATTTATCATAAGGGAATATCTACTATTGGAAAAGGTTGATACTTTCCAGCCTCTGGAGCAACAGAAAGAGATTGGCCCGTAGAAAGAGATCATTAAAGAGAGACAAATATACAAATTCCTTTGGTTAAGTTTGATCAATAGGACCTGTGGAGAAACATTACTTACCCTGCTTATAGCTTGAGCTTTATCAGTGAGTTAGACATGCAGAAACTATTTGTTCAATAGTATATATTA
>NW_011889116.1:2012305-2059384 GCF_000151845.1 Pteropus vampyrus
TCTCTTATATTTGTTATATATATATAACCTTTTTCTAGTCAAATTAATTTCTTGTCCTTCACTCTTGTACCTAGTTTTCTATTTGGGAAAGACAGTTGTTTGTGTCAAGAATGGGGAGTCAATTGGAGATGCTGGAACTTGCCCTTTGCAGTTTTCTTGATGGAAACTCCTTTTGATTCACTCTGAAGGAGTTTTATATTTCATTTATCATATTTTACCTGACAATACAAACCTTGTAACTGCTATGAAGGTTGAATTTAATTAACTGCTCTTCAAAATTGTGCAGCGCTGCCTCGATAAAACAACACTTAGGACATTTGTTAAGAAATTGACATGTGACATAAAAATTCACATGATGGGAGAATGAGTCATATCTCTTTCTTGGAGAGAGACACAGGGGCTATGAACTCCTTTTGACTGAATGCTTCTAACTTGGCAAATTTAAGGCAACTATACAAAATGATGTATATTATGAGGCCATTACAAATTCTTCGTTGCTAGGTTGTGCACAGAATTATCTTATCATTGTCTATCTCTTTGTTTATTTGGATGTCCTGAACATCAGAATAATTAAATAAATAGATATAAGAGAGTCTTGTACTCTTTAGGCTCATTTTAATGAGTGTAAGCACATGTAGCATAAAGTGAAATATTCAGCAAATAGCTCCTGCTTGCAAAGCTTCAATGAATGAGTGATGTTCCTAGTGTAAATAATGGAATATGTTCAAAGGACACTGCTTGAAGCCTTAAATAATTTTCTACTCTGTAAATACTAAAAACAAGTGACATATTTGACTGTATATCCATTGATTCCTCATGCTTAAAGCCTTTTCTTTGGGGCATTTGGGAATGCTTCTTAAGTAGGCCTAGAAATGGATCATGTTTCTGCATTTCACTATGTAGAATAGTATAAAGGTTCTTTTTGACAACAGAAATACTATCACACTGACTCAGTTCCAAAGTCCATCCAGGCTAATAATTTGTCCGATAAGCCAGAGGATTCTGTTGTCCTTTGTAATGTTTACCTTGAAACTAGAAGCTTCCTATAAAATATCTCGTTCCCCTAATAATATATTTCTGGAAAGTCTGAATTTTTGAAGCCATTTATAATGTCAATCCATAACTTTTGATAATAGTGAATTTGATATATTACTTACAGTGTAGCACAGAAAAAAATATTCAGCACAGAACTAAATTTGTCATTTTTCAGGCTTCAAGGAAGAAACTTCTAGTTTTAGATTTCTAAATTTTGGTTAATATCCATGCTCATCTTTCTGCACACTCTGACATTCTATGGAGTCTGATCCTATTCATTTTAGTATGTTTTTTCTCAAGACTGAGGTTTCATATTTTTGTGTCTTTATGAGGCCCCGCACCCCAATAATCTATTGTGGCCATTACCATTTTTAGGGCTCTCTCGATATCAATTCCTTGACTCCAGGGCACAGCAGGATTTGCTAAGCAGTCTCCAGCACTGCCTCTCCGGGACACATCCACTCGCTGTCTCCTCAGATAGCGGAAAGCTTCTGCTATGACCAGTATTGCGTCATGCGTCAATGCAGATGTATACTGAAATGGATGTATAGAAAACAAGATATCATGATAAATGATGCCCTAAAAACTTGCCTTGTTCCTTATTTTAATTCATCTCCACCACTTGCTCTAAGAAGTCACCTTCTTAATTATTTGAATCAAGAGGCCTTTCTGACTTTGATTCATTCTAGAATACTGCCTTTTCCCTCATGTGTTTACATGTTAAGATTGTTAAGATCACATAGATCAAGGGAATCACTCTCTTGCTCTCAATACTGTGTTTCATATTGAGTGAGTGACTACTAAAAGGCCAGGTTCTCTATAGGGAAAGAAATATGTGTGAAGGTAAAAGATGGCATATATAGATTGGAGAGGAAACATCATATCCTAAAGATTGGGTTATTGCTGTTTGTAACAGAAAATTCAGATCTGGTGTTTACTTAGGGGAAAATGGAAATGGCTAAGTTAGACAGCTTGAAATTAATTTGGAGGGAAACATTAATCGTTTCTGTCTAGTTCTGGTGAACTAGACCTCTGGCTAACAATAAATCAGTTTTTG
Source organism: Pteropus vampyrus (assembly GCF_000151845.1). Taxonomy (NCBI): domain Eukaryota; kingdom Metazoa; phylum Chordata; class Mammalia; order Chiroptera; family Pteropodidae; genus Pteropus; species Pteropus vampyrus. Next base: position 2,014,398 of record NW_011889116.1, read on the forward strand.
TTTCCTGTGGAGGGGTGGGGTGTGCAAAAACCAAAGCTAGTTTTCAATTGTAGAAAATTACAATTGTTATAATGAGTTTTAAATCTGATAATGTTTGATAATTCACTGGCAATACTTCATGATGCCAGCTTTTTCAGGCAAGAACACTTACTTTCTCCTTCTTGGATACATTGATATGCTCTACTAGGAATGACTTAATACAAGGGATTAGATTATCTGCAATTTGACATAGTGGATATCTTTTCATTAAATGAATCAATATTTGATTAAAATAAGCTAGTCCCTGTTTTACAGGGGTGACAAATACTAGTAGAATATAGAATTCTGTTATTTTTTTTTTAAATGAAGCAAATGTTCTAGAGAGAGTTTTCTCTTTATATTATGTCCAAATACAATTGGGAGTGAATACATTGTCGTCTTTACCACTATTAATTTACTTTTCTGACCTTTTTCATGTTACTGCTCTTTCAGGATCAAATCATCAAATATGACTGCAGCAGGAAGCATATATTCTTTCCTGCAAAAAAATTTTTGTGTCTGTGCATCCTAGCACTACATAAAATCAACGTGGTGGTTTTTTTTTATCCCCAGCTGACTGTGTTAAATTGTCAGCGATTTTAATCGTAGTTCTTCCTAAGCCATGCCAAAAGAGCTATTTAATTTTTTACTTTTTCAGCCTCTACTTACCAATGTGTAAGCATGTAAAAAAAGCCTCCAAAGGAAACATTCATAAAGTATAGAATAAATTAAGTATAAGTATTTTGATCTCTAGACAATTTTATTTCCTAATAAAAATTTTATATATCATTTTTTTCCATTAGCTAATTAAAAAGTTATTATTAGTTTCAAGTAAAGTTACTATTAGTTTCAAGTAGACACTTATATAGTTTATAAAACAGTCCCCCTGATTGCTTTTTCTCTCCTCTGGCTCTAGACATTACATTAATGCTAACTGCATTGCCTATGCTGTGCTCTCCATCCCCATGACCATCTATCAACTACCAATTATGTACATCATTTTTTAAAGTGGGCTTTTGTCTGATAGATATAGAGCAAGGTTCCATAATGACTAGTACTAAGCAGAAGTAATATGAAAGTTGTAATCATCTATTTAATATTCAATTTTCTTAAGTTATTCAAAGTTTTACTTGTAGGACTTAACAGTTCTTATTAGCAGGTTCCAAGAACTATATTATATATTACATGAGTTATCAATGGATAATCCAGAGCTGAAAGTGTCTTCCTTCTCTTTTGTACAACCTCTACAACTTAAAAGGAGGCATAAACCACTCAGTATTAGCCTTTTAATATTTTTACCCTTGTCCATTTTTCTTGTGCCTAACATAATGTCTGACACATTGTAGGTACTCCCTAAAATATTGAATAAATAAAAATTTCTCTACCTGCTAAATCTAAGAATGGCAAAGCAGTGTATAGGCAGTTTAATGAAAATCTAATGAATGGGACTACATCAAACTAAAAATCTTTTGCTTAGCAAAAGAAACCGTAAACAAGGTGAAGAGACAAACATCCGAATGAGAAAACATATTTGCAAGCAATGCCTCCGATAAGGGCCTACTATCCAAAATATACAAAGAACTCAAACAACTCAATAACAACAACAACAAAAAATCCAATCAAAAAATAGGCAGAGGACCTGAACAGACACTTCTCCCTAGAGGACATACAAATGGCCAACAAATATTTGAAAAGATGCTCAACATCGCTAGCTATTAGGGAAATACAAATCAAAACCACAATGAGATATCATCTCACACCTGTTAGAATAGCTATAATCAACAGGACAAGTAATAACAAATGTTGGAGAGGATGCAGAGAAAAAGAAACCCTCATATACTGCTGGTGGGACTGCAAATTAGCACAACCGCTATATAAAACAGTATGGAGGTTCCTCAAAAAACTAAGAATTGATCTACCATATGATCCAGCAATCTCTCTACTAGGTGTTTACCCCAAAGACTTGAAAACCCACATCCTAAAAGATATTTGCACACCAATGTTCATAGCAGCATTATTCACAGTGGCCAGGACATGGAAGCAACTGAAGTATCCTACAATAGATGATTGGCTAAAGAAGCTATGGTACATATATACAATGAAATATTACTCAGCCATAAGAAGAGATGAAATACTGCCATTTGCAACAACATGGATAGACCTTGAGATTATCATGCTAAGTGAAATAAGCCAGACAGAAAGTTGAGAATCACATGATATCACTTATATGTGAGATATAAACCTAAAAACAACAAACAGAGACTCATGGACATGCACAATAGACTAGTGGTTACCAGAAGGTGGGCAGGAGGGAGTACCTAGCTGGGTTAAAGGGGTTCAAATATGTGGTGACAGAAAGAAATCTAACTATGGGTGGTGAACACACATTGTAATATATATATGCCTTACTGTTGAATTGTACATCTGAAACTTACTGGATTTTGTTAACCAATATCACCATAATAGAAATAAATAAATGAACAAAAAAAGTAAATAAAAAAAAAAGAAAATCTAAATTTTTATAAGATCACCTAATTATAGTGACTGGATTTAGTACACTAAAAAGATTTGAATTATCAGAGAAATGCAAATCAAAACCACAATGAGATGTCACCTCATATCTGTTAGAAAAGCTATTATCAAAAAGACAAGAAATAACAAATTTTAGAGAGGATGTTGAGAAAAGGGAACCCTTGTGCACTGTTGTTTGGACAGAATAAACAAAACAAACAAAACAAATTGTGCAGCCACTATAGAGAATTGTATGGAGGTTCCTCAAAAATTAAAAATAGAACTAACACATGAACCAGCAATTCCACTTCTGAGTATTTACCCGAAGGAAATGAAATCATTCTCTGGAAAAGATATATGCACTCCCATGTTCATTGCAGCATTATTTACAATAGCCAAGACATGGAAACAATCTAAGTGTCCATCAATGGATGAATGGATAAAGAGAATGTGGGACACATACGCACGCACACACACACACAGAGGAATATTATTGAGCCATGTAAAAGAAGGACATACTGCAATTTGTGACAACCTTGAGGACCTATGCTAACTGAAATAAGTCAGGCAAAGAAAAATACTATGTGATCTTACTTATATATGGGATCTAAGAAAACCTGAACTCATAGAAATAGAGAACAGGTAGGTGGTCACCAGAGGAAGGGGTGGGAAATGGGGGAAATTAATGGAAGTGGTCAAAGGGTACAAACTTCTAGTTATAAGATAAATGAGTCCTGGGAATGTAATGTACAGCATGGTGAATATTCTATATTGTATTTTTGAAAGTTGCTAAGAAAGTAGATCTTAAAAATTCCCATCATAAGAAAAAAATTGTAACTGGTGGTGATGGATGTTAACTAAACTTATGTTGGTAATCATTTCACAACTATATATATATATAATCTCAAATCATTATGTATACCTAAAACTAATATAATATTATATGTTAATTATATCACAACAAAAATATCTTTAAAACACTCTTAAAAAAAGATTTGACTACAAAGAATTCATAATAGGGGTTGTGACCACATTTATTGAAACATGAGGACATTTGATCTGACCATGGGACAGAATGCTTTAAGACGGGCTGTCCTAGAAAAATTTAGTATGTATACTATACTCACTAGAGCTATATAATATCACTTAACTAGTGAGTGACTTAAATGAATGAAAAAATTATTTTTAACTCACAGCTTTTCTAGAACATAACAACTGTATAAAGTAAGGTCCTACTTGTATTATGTTCTGATGTGACCCATTTAGGGTGGACCCGTGTAGGTGATACAAAATATGTGTCTTCCTTAGTCTGTGTCCCTATTATTCTCTCTTATTCTGTTCTTGCCAGGGAGGAGGTGAGGATGGGTATCTTGAAGCCACGAGAAAGCAAATATTCCTCTCTCCTTTTCCGTTTTTGGGAAGGGTCTTGACTCTATTTTGGCCCCTCGTTTTGATCATAGGAATCCCACAGCCATGGTACATACATGCTTTTACTATATCAGGAAGAAAAAATTTAAAGTTAGTTTCATACTTGAATCAATGCACCAAGGGAATAGTTACTTAAAAAAATACATTTGAAGGATCCTTTGTGTAACATGAATAACTTTCTCCTAATTTATCTGTTTTAATTCCTGCTTTTTAACAATATGATTTCTAGCTATAGGGGAACATGTATGAAAAATGTGTACTTTAAGCATGACTTTCTACCTTTAATATTCTTATCTTGATTTCATGAAAATGAGCAACTTAGGTAACCTAATTATTTTTAAAGATACTTTTGCAGGCAGGAAAATATTTCTGTTCAATATATGTATAGGTAACACACATTCTGTATTAGTGCCTAATTTGCTTGGATATACCAAAATTTATGAAACTTACTAATACAGAGTGATCACATAAATAATGTAAAATCTGATTTTCTGTTTCAGACTATCGGTCTTTCTTAGCTGTTTCCACTGCCCCCACCTTTTGTCTGACTCAGGTTCTTTTAATCTTGTAAATTGTTATGAGCATATTACAAATGAAATTCATTACAAAATTAACATTCCCCAACACTGGGTCTTAAAATATCTTCTCAATAGATTTTTTATTTGGGAACTTAGATTTCAAAGGCAGCAGCATCACCCGTGGTTGTGTTTTAGCATCCCTGAAACACTTTTGAGGGAAGACCACTTGATCACAGGATGGCTGTAAATACATAAAGACCATACTGAGATGCTTTGAAAAGCCGACCTAAGGTTTCTACATGCCAGGGAACATTACCTTTAGTGGTGCATTCTTGGCTTCAGGGAATTCCCTTTCATCCAGCCTCATCCAGCGCTGTATGAACTGCTGAACCATAGGGTTTTCGTTGTTGACAATCTGGAATCCTGTAATGTTGGCTCCCCCATGCATGACTCTTTCTAGCAAAATATCGGTAAAACCCTAGAAAGAGAATAAGAGAATCATGATTGTGGAAGGTTGTGAGTTTTTACTTATCATAACTGATTTGAGTGCTAAAGAGGAAATGAAAGTTTTCTCCCTGAGATCACTCTATAACAATCAAGCAAACTCTGAACGCAATGTTTTATATCGATTCTAACTCAAAAACAGCAACAACAATCAACTCTGGTTATGGAATAATTATTAGGGCACTGTGTCTCTGAAACTGCAGTCATGATGGAGAAAACATGCATTTTCCATTTTAGTTCCTGAATCTTTATTTAGCATAGCTGCGGCAAGGACAAACATAGGTGTCAACTTCAAGCAAATGTTTTCATTTGTTACCTGTATTTTTAGTGTTTCTTCATGGAGTACAAATATGATGCTTCATGTAACTGGGAAATATTGAAAAGTTTGATCTTAACTATAGGAATAAAAACTTTTCTTCAACTTAACATGCCAAACACAGCAGATTGCTTCAGATTCTAATGAGTACTTTCAACATTTGTGACTTACAGAAGTGCCAAAGAGCGAAATTGATAGTTTGGTTGTATATGATGGCACGTACCCCAGGATATGTCACACATGTGTCCATAAACAAGTCTTGACATTCACCTCATAGCATCCACCATTTTCTTTCTCTCTTGCTTTGGTTACGATTTGGCGTCTCTGCCATCCAAGCCTCCTGATAAACCTCCTTAGGTTCACACCAAGCCATCTCCACTGGTTCCACTGTGCATTGCTAACTTCTAGGACACCTCTTCCAGGAATTGTGCTATTTTTGTTGGATACCTGTATGTTCCCAGTTGCTGCTAATGTATTTGTGTCTTCAGTGGGCTGAAGCCAACATTTATATTCATAAAGAAATGGGGAGAATTCTTCCTCCCCTTCTTTGGATTCTCCTCTCCAACATTTTGTGTAAAATTTTCAAATATTCAGAAAAGTTGAAAGAATTGTATGGTGAATACCCATATACTTACTACTCGTATTTTACAATTAATATTTTTCTATCCATCCATCAATACATTTCATTTTTTGAATGTATTTCAAAGTGAGTTGCAGACATCATTTTACTTCACACTAAATGACTTTGGCGTATAGGTCATTAACTAGAGTTCGATGTTTGCAGTTTTTCCTTTCTTTCGTTTGTTTGTTTGTTCTTTCATTTGTTCTTTCACTCATTCTTTTGCTTGTTTTGTTCATTCTTTCTTTTTATTCATTCTTCTGTTCATTCTTTCATTCTTCATTCTTCTTTCTTTTTTCTTCCTTACTTCCATCTTTCTTGAGGTAAAATTTACATTCGACAAAATGCACAAATCTTTGTTTTTTTTCTTTTTCTGTCTTTTCAATTACAGTTGACATACAATATTATATTAGTTTCAGGTGTACAACATAGTGATTAGACATTTATATGACTTACAAAGTGATCACCCTAATAAGGCTAGTCCCCCTTGACACCATACATAGTTATTATAATATTACCGACTATATTCCCTATGCTGTACTTTATATCCTTGTGACTATTTTTAAATTTTTTTAATTTTTCAATTAAATATTTAATATAATTTTATATTAGTTCTAAGCATACAGCATAGTGGTTAGACATTTATATACTTTATGAAGTGATCCCCTGATTAGTCTAGTACCCATCTGGCACTATACATAGTTATTACAATGTTATCGACTATATTTCCTATGCTGTACTTTACATCCCATGACTATTTTTATAACTGGCAATTTGTACTTCTTAATCCCTTCACCTTTTTCATCAATCCCCTCAACCTCCTTTCTATTTGACAACCATCAATTTGTTCTCTGTATCTATGAGTTTGTTTCTATTTTGTTTGTTCATTTATTTTGTTTTTTAGATTCCACATATAAGTGAAATCATGTGGTATTTGTCTTCCTCTGACTTATTTCACTTAGCATAATATCCTCTAGTTTAATCCTTGTTGTTGTAAATGGCAAGATTTCATTTTTTTTTATTGCTGAGTAATAGCCCATTGTATATATGTACATCTTTTTTATCCATTTGTCTGTTGGTGAACACTTTGGTTGTTTCCATATCTTGGCTATTGTAAATAACACTGCAGTGAACATAGGAGTGCATATATCTTTTAGAATTAGTGTTTTGGATTTCCTTGAGTAAATACCCAGAAGTGGAATTGCTGGGCCATATGGTAGTTCTATTTTTAATTTTTTGAGGGATCTCCATACTGTTTTCCATAGTGGCTGCACTAATTTGCAATCCTACCAACAGCGCATGAGGGTTCCCTTTTCTCCACATCCTCATCGACACTTGTTTGTTAATTTATTGATAATAGCCATTCTGACAGGTGTGAGGTAATATATCATTGTTGGAAATGCAAATTGAAACCAAATGAGCTGTCACCTCACACCTGTCTTAAATGCACCGCTCAATGAATTTTGACAAATGTATACCCCTTTATTATTCAAATCCTTATTTTCTAACATTTTCTTTTTTTGCATTATAAGTTTTTTCTTGAAGTATAACAATCATGTAGAAAAGTGTACCTATCTTTAAGTATATAACTTGATGAATTTTCAGAAACTGAACACATGAATGTAACTAATATTTAGAAGCCCCCCTCTTGTGTCTCTCCAGTCACTATCCATATCCCTGCTTATTAAAACATTTATATTTCTTCAACATTGGCAACAAGGTAGTCTTAGAAAACATTTTAGTGAACAGCTTTTTCAGTTATTATATTCTCCTTCCTTTTCCTTTTATAAGTGGGATATGAATCAGTGGAGACTGGCCAAAGAGCCAAATAGTTTGCATCACCGAGAATAATTCCTATTTTTAGAAAATTACAAAGTATTAAAAAAATTGACATACATTAACTTGTTAGGATCAGTTTTCTCCCCAAAGCCTCCTTTATGAAAGAATCGTAAGACTGTGTTTTCTCCCATTTGCTCCCCCTGCACTGTAATCTGCAGAGAGGCTTGCTTGTGTACAAAGCCTAGCAGAGGCTCCAGGGGGGCTTAAGCCTAACTATTACCCAATTCCCCATTTCTACCATCTAAACATACATACAAATAAGGAGCTGAGGACAAAACTTTAACAAAGGGCTTTAATTAATTTATTGCATTAAACCATATTTATCAGTTAACAAGTATTACATAAGAACATTGACTAACTCTCCACCTCCATGCTGGCAGGGGTAGAGTGGGCTCTCTCATGCTCTCCCATGTCTTCAAAGCCTAGGCTGGAAAAGTAGAGCTCCCTTCCTTGAAATAAAGGAGTTGAGAATGCTTCTGCCACCATCCTGGTCCCCAAGGTCAATGGCCACAGTATGTACTAGAAAGTAGTATCTATTGTGTCCCTCACACTTCAATAAGCATCATACTCCTGTTTACCTAATTCTCAGAGCATGTTAAAATGGCAATGGAGAATGAATAAAAGGGAGGGAGAGAGAAAATATCTGAGAAATCTCACATCTTTCTTAAGGCATAAGAGCCATATGGTTACTCACCATACTACTCCTTTCCAGAAGGATTTTCTCTCATTGCCCTTTTCTTGGCAGAGATACTATAAGGAGGGGTCCAACTCAAATTTACCTCACCAGTCTCCTCCACTTACTCCTAGGAGGCTTCACTCTGCCATATAGGCCCCACATATTTCCACTTGGGTGTCTTCCTCTCCAATAAACATTGTAATTTGGAAATATCTTCATAAGCATACTCTGTACTCACCTCTCTACCACTCATCCACCATACCACTGAGGACCTAGAAGTTTCTCAATCAACCCATGTTTTATGACAAACACACCTGGGAATGAGTTCTAGCATACCTCAGACTGGATTCAGCCTGCCTGTCCTCGTGGGATGAAGTGCATACATAGCAGCACAAATCAAGCCAAATGAAGGTCACCTCAAACTGCTCTTCTAGCAAGTAAGACCTACAAAACACTAGCTCTTACGGACTTCCCTGAAAGCTTATCTGTCCATGTTGGCAGAAAGTAAGAACACAGCTGCATGGAAAAAATGGACAGAGCAGCAGAAGTATGGTAGAAAAAGAAAGGAGGTAATAGGTATTTAGAAGATGAAAGGAGAGATCTTGTTGCCAAAGGGCAAGAGTTGACGGGCTTATGCTGCTATTTCGCCTTGTAGCCCATTTGTATACATTTTGCTTGTTTGTAACATAATCATATTCTGTGGCTTGAATGTTGCCCTGGAGCCCAGCATTTAGATGTAGCAACCAGCAGCCCTCAAGATTGAGATAATCAAGTCTGGATTCTCCTCAAACCCTCTGAAAAACACTAATGCAGCAGAGCTAACCGGGATATATCAAGTACGTAAAAGAGGAAATGAGAAAAGCAGTGAATGGTAAACATGGGTGTTTAAGAAAAGCTGTTCTGGCTTACAGGCTGAAGTTGGTTGACTCTTGATCATCCTATTTTTGATACTTTTTCAAAAAACATTTTTCTTTTTGTATCAAATATTGCTAAATCCCACAGTTCAGCTGTCCACTGACATTCTCCAAGATTGTACAAATTAAAATTGCTAGATTTCTCTTTTTGAATTGACAACATATCAACCTCAAATTTGGATAAAAATGCCAAATATCTTTAAACCCTCTATAAAAACACTAAGATAAAAGAAACGATCACCAAACAGATAAAACAGGTAAACAAATAAAAGGGTAAAGAACAGTAGAAAGAAGGGAGTTAAAAGAGAGTTGATGGCTGTGGAATAAAAATTGCCTGGCTCTTAGTCTCCTTTCCACTTCTGTTCTATTGTTTTAAAATATGTTGTTTTCTTTCACATATTGCTAGATATTATTGTAGGTGTGGACAAGCATAGTACATGACATTTTGAAAACTGAGGCCTAACTCTCCCCAAAGCCTCAGTAAGGGCACTAATTCAGCAGAGCTGATCACCAAACCTTCAATATGTAAGTGATGATATGAGAAATTGTTGCGGGGGCGGGGTGTAGATAAAGATGAGTGGTAGACAGGGTTGTATTAGGATAGAGGTTCTGGCTCTCTTTCTCCTCTTATTCTTTTATTTTAAATCATTATTCTTGCTCATAACCTCTTGCTAGATCTCCTTTTTGAGCTTTTCATCCACAGACCTTGAGTTTGGAAAATTGAGGACAAATTTCCTAAACTCTCTGTTATAACATGAACTGAACAGATCTGCCACCATAGATCCAGTAAGTAATAGGGAAAAGAACAAGGGAAGAGAGTGGTTGCATGGGGGTTTAGATGCTGGTTGTTCTAGGTCTACTTTTCTCTTTTTTTCTTTTATTGATCTTTACTTGAAGTTTGCCACCCAAAGCCTGTACTTTTGGGAATTTTGATCCCCTGTCCTACCTAAACCTTGTAAAAAATTCTTGTAACAGGATTGGCCGTCCAGCACTGATCTCTAATGGAAGAAGGTTAAGGAATGTATAAATGGATGTTATATGAACATCCTAGCTAAATGATTAGTTTCCTACCTCCTGGCCATTTCCCCCCTCACATTGTGATCTACAAGCAGAACTTCCCAGTCTAGTTTTTTGTTTGTTTGTTTGTTTGAGAACTGAAGTATCTGGCCTATCTGAAGCCTTTATAAAATTGTTCATACAGATTTTACCACCCAAAGCCATTAGGTAAAAGTGGAAGATGAAAAGGGCTAGGGTAAGATGTTGAGACAGATACTTTAGGAGAGAGCTTCTGGCTAAAGAGAGAGGTCTCTTGCCTCCTAGTCCCCCATTTCAATCCTTCCCATGATCACCAGCACTTTGGAAGGGTCACCCACAATCTTCTATCTGGGGAATTAAGAGTTCCTAGTTGTCTAAAACTTCCATAAAAATCTAATGAAGTAGAATTAGGCTTTCAATACCCAAACCCAAAAGAGATGTGGTTGCAGGTGCAGGAAGTGATAGAGGAAGACATGCATCCTGTCTGTCTGCCTGCCAGCTGTTGTATTATTTTCCACTGCCAGCTACATTAGACTCCACCCCTGAAGCTGCCTCGTACTAATCAGTCTTTATCATGTGACCTTTTCCAGAAAATTCCATCCTTACTTTTCTCTGACAGAAACACCCATGGGTGGGACACAGTTACCTCACTGATGGTCTCTGACCACTCTCATGAGGCCTCTTTTTCTTAGGTATATTCTAACTACTCCCACTTAGGCTTCTTTCTGGCTCACAAACCAAGACTTCTCCCTTATCCTCTATCCTCTCATGCTGCTGTGAGTAGAAATAGTATAGTGATCAGACAGCAGTACATGTGAGTAGAGATGGATTTTTAAAATTATTTTCAGAAAATTCTTGTTTTTAGAAATAGTGTAAGTTTAATTACTTGATTTAACTGTGCGATTGGACAGTTTATAAGTTTTTACTTTTTAACTCATGCCCTTGGCTCAGAACTAAATTAACAATTGTTTTAAAGTTCTTTAAATCTTTTTTAGTTTGTTCTGACTTTTGTTTCAGGGTTTAAGTGCCTGACCCAAGCATTTCTTCCAATGGCAACTGCTCAGAAAAGGGCAACAAATCCATATACTTTTATTTAATACATGTATTTTAACATGTCTGACTCCAAAAGAAAATTTTATATTATGAATTCTACTTCCTCATCAAGCTTCATTTGCTTTAAAAATTATATATTTTAAAATGATATATTTTTACCAAAGATGAAATGTATTCCATAAAATTTCTTTGATATTTTTTTGTGATTCATTTTATTTAAGCAGGTTGCCGTTTTATAGCAACTGCTCTACTTCATCGCTGAATCATAGTAGTTCATTATTTACTTGAAAACTGGTTTCTTCTGGCATGCCCTATCTAACCAAAGATATTAGAATTTCTTCTTTTTTTGCCTTTTTTCCATTTTTAATTTTGAGTGTGGGGGTAGGTAGTCATGATTTCTCATATAGCTGGGATCTGAGAATCTACTTTTTCAAGAGGACACCATTTATCATACATAGTACATCAGTCAATGAGTTTGTTACATTTTCATGTTTTAGAGTCTGTAAAGCAAATTAATTCTTCATTTTTTTAAATTTTTAACTTGAATTCACTTTGGACGAGACACCAGTGAGACTCTAGATCCCCTTTTCTAACTGCCTGCTGACAAATTAACTTCCATATTCTTAAAAAGAACATACCCCAAAACAAACTTATTATATTCTCTCAAATATCTTCTTCTTCCTGCATCCTTTCTTTAAATTAATGTCACTTTAAGCCTACCATGTTACTGGGTGCGGGGCTCAAGCACCTGTAATTTTATAAACTCATCAGGTGACTTTGAGGCACAAGTGGGTTTGAGAACCACTGCCCTAGATTATTGTCCTAGCTTCCTAGTTGGTGCTCTGAATTCTAATTATTTACTTCTCCAGTTTATTCTTAATGTAATAAATTTACCTTCATAAAATACAGGTTAGTGCATAATACTCTTTTCTGCAAATCATTGTAAGGATTCCTTGCTTTCTACATACATATTAACAGCCAAAAATCTTTACTTGACCTTCAGAGATTTCCATTATTTGTTATCTTCTGCTTCCCTGGCCTCATCTATACATTTTATTCAACAGATCTCATGCTCTAACCACATCAGGCCCTTTTTAACCTTGGTTCCTTTGTCTAGAAAGAGTCTCCACTTAATCATTTACAGCTCTAGCTGTCTCTACTGAAACTTCATTTTTCCAGAATCATTTCATTTAGTAAAATCATGACTAAAAATATTGATATCAAATTCGTCTCTGTAATCTCTATCAGGTAGTAAGAGGGCCAATTTGTGCCCTTCTTTTGTGCCCCAATTATTACATAAGCTCTTGCACATTGTTGACTGCTTATGAGCTTTTGCCCTCTTTTATTATTGCATGCTTTGCAATGCCTTCTGTGTAATAAGTATGTGTGTATGCCATAACATCATTGCTAAATAACTCCAAGGTTCCAAATCCCTTGCCGTACTATGTAGGATATCTGTTGAGTCCATTTTATTTTTTTCATAGGAATTTTAATAATTAGAAGTGATGATTAGATACTCAATGATTTTTATGTGCTTAGACTAGACTTACCAAATTTTACTGCTGCTTACATTTCACCAACTCAGTTTGGTTACAGTGTTTTTTGTTTTGTTTTTGGCTAACTGCCTCTGTGCAACAATGGCAATACTTGTTGGAAATATGGATATAATTTCCAGAAATTATTCTTTTGAGAGGGAAACTACTCATTTGGATTTGTAAGTTCTGCTATATTTCATCAATTGTATCACCTCTTAATCATATCACATCTGTTTGAACCAATGCACTATTGCCTACATCTGAATGCAACCGTGTAGAACCAATCATGACCTCTGTGCTTAAGAAATTCATACAGGGTTTTGAAAGCTACCTTTGATTAACTCTCCAAGGCCATCTTTTACACAGACATTGGTTACACAACTGGCATCTAAACACAGATTGTCCCTGATCTGAGAATAGCCACACAACCCAGTCTTCCAATGATTCAGATGACTTTAGTATTATCCTGCCTCCCTTGATTTATACATACTACAATTCGATTTCTTTCTAGCAGAGTGGATAATTGAGAGTTGGAAATAAATATATTCAATGTTTGCTTTTAGTTCACTTATTTTTAATATATCATGTGGAGATTTCCTTCATATAATACTATTCTTAGGGTATGGTGTGTACAGAGAGGAAAACAGAGACAAGATAAGTTGGGTGGCTTTCAATGAGTTGATGGTAGATTATGGGTGAGTAATGGGAGAGGTGGCTTGCCTCTAGGAAAGATAAAAGCATTAGAATGGGGGTTGGAAGGCTGTCATGGACAAGTATCTATCTCAGTTTGGGTGAAGGCTGGCTCTGCCTTTAGTGCCATTTGAATTGTTCATTTGGGTGATGCTTTGAGAGAGAAATGAATAGTAATTGTGGTAACTCAAGTTATCAGGTTGCTAATGAGAGACACAAGTCTTTTTCTAGAAGCAGCTCCATCCTCCTGGGAAAGTGTAATATGTAGGGTTGAAGATTGCACCATATATATTAGCACTTGATTCCAGGTTGCTTGTATTGTTCACTCACTGTTTTATTCTCTAATCCAATCAACAAATATACTTTGAAACTGCCTAAGTGTGGTCTCTTGGTAAAATGGTGAGCCATATCAAACTTGGTTCCTGAGCTTACAGAACTTAAATCTAGTGGGAGTTGTTTGTATGAATATATAAATAATTATAAGTTGACATAAGTGCGATAACTGTAAGTGACATAGTAGGAAAATTAGCTTCCGATCTCTTTTTTATATTAACAGCTATATTGAAATATAATTTAAATACTATAAGATCCATCCATTGACACTGGTTTTTAAAAACAAAAATGAAATCATGTCTCTTCCCTGGTTGAAATTCTTTATTGCTTTTCTTTTGCTGTTGGAAAAAGCTAAAATTCCTTAACCAGGCTAACTAAAGCTTTATATAATCAGAATATTGTCACTCACTCTTCTCTAGCCAAAACTGCCTTCTGATAGTTTAGAGGCGGTGTCAAGATCTTTTCTGCCTCAGGACCTTGACACATGCTATTTTCATATAAATAGGTATTACCATTCAGATCACTGTTTCAATGTCGCCTTTTCTGAAAGCCCTCTCTGGCCATGCCGAGCAGAGTTTTGACTCCCCACACTCTGCCTTTCCTTCATTCCCCGTCCCAGCACCTGTTCTATCACCATGCTAATTATCATAAACTATACAAGTTTGGTCCATCCAATACGAATATAAGGTTCTTAAAGACAATAACTTCTGTCTTCTTTGCAGTGAAGTTGACGAGGTATTAAGCACACAAGTGGTACAGAAAAATCATAACTTATTCTGAAGACCTTTAGAGCAGTATTATCCAATGTGTATGTGGACTGCTGCTGGTCTGCTGTTATTTACTAGTCTGAGGTGATATAAGGAAAGAAATTGAGTTTATAAACCTTTATAGCAATTTGACAGGGTAATATTATGGCTGTTGAATCTAATACTAAAAATAGGCTTATATTTTTTATATCTTGTTTTGTTTATTTCATGTTTTTTAGTAATTTGTTTTTCTTATACTTTCATTGATTGGTCTGTGAAGATTTGAGGGGAAAAAACTGGCCCTTCTTTATAGGCAGTTTGATAAGTACTGTTTTAGAGAATATGTTCTGGGGGTCTGGTGGAAAAACAATTCTTTCAACTCATCTTGTTAGAATATTGAGTATGAATTGAACTTTCCATGTTAATTTCAGGCAGGTGAGAGAGATAAGAAAGGGGGAGGGGGAGGGCAGGAAAGGTGGGGGAGAGTGAGAGGGAGAAAGGGAGGGGAGAGGAAGAGAAAGAGAGAAAGAGATGGTTGACTATAACAAAGGTATTTTTGGACAAGAAGAATGAGTTTCAAAATTTGCTACTTTAAACTGACAAATATCTATAGTTTTCTAAATGCATGGTAGGAAGTTGGACCCCAGCCCAGGCTCTGCTCCTCTTTCCCTTGATTCTCTGCTATATCCTATTTCCATTTGGAGAAGAAAGTGAATCCACCAGAGAGGCTGTGTACCCAAGGGTGGTGACTGGGCTCCTGGCATTTGGGACCAGTGGGAGTACTTCCCTTCAAGCTCACTTCCTTTGCCTGTAAGGTCAGGCTCCAGCCCAGTGAGCTGTGTGTTTATACGCCATCTGCTGAGGTGTCAATGATTACAACACGTAGCTTTGAGCATTTAAATTTTTTTACTTAGAACATTAAAATGGAAAAAACAAAGAAAGAGAAAGAGTAGAGAACAAAACAGGAAGACCTGGAAGGAGAAGGTTGCAGAAGGGAACAGTAGTTATTGACAAGCAATACAGGGTGATCCAATCTCGTTCAAACTAAAAAATGGGTGTATGTTTTCTCTCTAAACAAAGTGGGCCCTTCTCTGTTTCAGGTACATCTCAAGATTTGATAAACTGCAGAGTTCACCTCTTCAATCTTAAGTTACTCCTGGCTGCCTCTTTTGGGTTCTAGTTTATGAATAATGTTTTTATTTTAGTAAAAATTTGAAAAACTTAGATGTAATCTAGTAACCCCCATCATTATTTCCTGGCATACTAATAATATGAATGAGGCAGACGGAGAGAGAAAGAGAGAAGAGAGAGCAAGAGAAACAAGGAGGATGAGAGAGAGCAGGGTGAAAGAGAGAGAGAGAGAGAGAGAGAGAGAGAGAGAGAGAGAGAGAGAGAGAGAGAGAAGAGAAAGAGAGGAGTGTGAAGATAGAGGGGGTGGAGGGAGAAAGAGAATGAATGAATACATGAGTGAATGTGGCAGGAGAGAAAGAGAGAGAGAGAGAGAGAGAGAGAGAGAGAGAGAGAGAGAGAGAGAGAGAGAGAGAGAGAAGAGAAAGAGAGGAGTGTGAAGATAGAGGGGGTGGAGGGAGAAAGAGAATGAATGAATACATGAGTGAATGTGGCAGGAGAGAAATGAATAATGGAGATATAATTGGCACCTGTTAAGATACATTTCATGATGGCCCTCTGGACAAGTTTCAAATCCAGATTCACAAAGCTGTCCTTGTTTTTTAAGCCTTTTTCTCTCTAATCACTTCACTCTCATAAATTTATAGTTTATACTTCATTCATATACATTTATGTCTTTGCAAATGTTCTTATGTGATTTTTGTGAGGCTGGCCTTCTGTCTCATTGAGATGCTTCAGTGGGTAACATGGGAAGAGCAAGGTGCTCTATTAAGAGTTTGATCAATCTGAAATGTAAACCTAGCTTGGCAATGGATTAGCTTTGAGACTTTGGGCAAGTCATGTATCTGTTCTGAGCCAATTTCCTGATCTCTAATGAAATTGGAGAGGTGAGTGGATAAGAATTCTCTCCTCATAGGAGTTCTGAGACAAACAAGAAGTCTAAAGAAAATAGCTAGCACAGCAGGGAGAAGTCTAAAACACTTTCTTCTCACCTTCTCTCCTAGCACAAAGGCCTGCTTGATTTTCTGCTCTTGTGGCTCTCTACTACTGGCAGCTGATGTTACCTTACTTGCAGGGTCAATAACTTTCCCCAATTCTGGGATCAGTCTCGATCTAGGCAGGGAAACTGTTGGGTGTTCTAAGGTAGAAGTTAACTGGTGTAGCACTGAATAAGTCCTACTATGGCTCACATTCTCTCCTGGGTACCTTAAATGCTTATAGTTTTTTTGGTATAATTTTTGAGGTTGGGTACCAAATACCTGTTGTTGGACTATCTCAACCCAGATCCAGTTCATTTTGTATCAACTTCTAGACTACTTTGATTGCTCCTTTAGGTTCTCAGCTCTGTCACAACTTAGTTTACAGATACTCATACCTCTTTTGGCTTTTACCCACCTGGGGTGATTTCAAGTCTGTCTTATGACTTTATGTCCCCAAGGATAACAGGGCTCTGGTTTTGCTCTCCCACTTATGTCCTCAATGTTCACCCAGTTGCAGTGAATATATTCTCACTCCTGGCCTTCCATGGTCCAAACTGACCCTCTACGAAGACAAAATGTAGAGCTGGAAGTGCTCTTGGAGTGTTTTCCAAATTTAAGTCATTAATGTACCATCTTTAGAGTTCTTTTTTTTTTTTAATTTTGCCATAGGTGATCATCTGAACTACCATTCAACTAATATTTTTCTTTACATCGACTAAGTTTTTTAGCCCAAATATCTACTTTAGCCTCATTCTGAGGAATGGTATCTGTAAAATCACAGATTTGATGGGGTAGTTATCTTTTCCAATACACAGTTAATATAAATTCAAAACTAATCAGTTTAAGAAGAAGTTTTTCTATGTACTACTTATCTCATGTACAAATAGCATGCTTTGTGAAATAGAAATCTGGTCTAACTCTCCATTTTACATATTAAGAAATAACTTCAGAGAGGTTTGGTTTATCACAAGGCTAGTTAGATGAATTCTTGGAATTTAAACCTGTCTCCTAGTTCCTGATCTAGTGCTTTTTTTCATTATTTCTAGGGTTACTATAGGGTTTTATATGCTATTATTCACATATATTTAAAAAATAGGTCACAATATATAACATGCCTGGGAACACAGTGTAAAGGATCCTGACCCAGGACCTTACCATGAAAGAAAGAGGTTGCTTGACTGATAAATTGTATAAATAATGGTTACCTCTGGTACTTGAGTAGAGAAATATTACCATTGTAGAGAGAGTCCTGAAGGAGGAAACAACAATTAATTATGGAACAACACCTAAGAAGAAATGATATCACCAACTAGTACAAAATTTATAAGAGACTCACTTGCTCTATTTGGATGTCCACTTCCAGCCTGACCAAATCACATCTTTGGCCCGTGCTCCTGTTGGGATCTTTTCTTTCTTCCAAGGACTTCAACAATTTAAAATTTTATGCAGCTTGTTGTTTACTTTGAAACTTACATCTGGACATCTGAAAGGCCTTTGCTGAAGCATTCACGGACTATTGAAGTGTTCTCACATTACAATTGTTGTCAGGGAAGGTCCATGTAAAAGCATATAAAAGTCTTTGCCAGATAGAGCTCAGTAGCAAAGGGGACACTTGGGGCTCTGGTGCAGGTGATTCCAGAGAGCTTAGGTAAGCAGTGTGACTGTTTTTGATTTCACATTTGTAGAAGGAGGCAGTGGTTCTATGTTGTTATTACTCCAAGACATAGGTTGACTTCTTTAGTTTTCATCTAGCTGGCTCATCTTGAAAGGAATCATCTTCTTAGCTCCACTTACCCTTTTTTTGACCATCTAAATGACTTCTATATAGTTTTGGCTTGCTGTGTGTGGATGTGTGTGTCTTTGATGGAGAGGTTTGGGTTCCTTCAATCTGCTTTAAAAAAAATCTAGAAACCATGGTAGGGATAATATATCTCATTATTTTTATCAGAGATTAACAACAGGTATTATCTCTATTGCCCATATGCAATGTGATATAAAGTACAGGGACTTATGGAAACACATGGCTGTGTTCCAATAAAAGGGAAGTTACTAGAGAAAGAGAAGTGGTGGCGAGTCAAAGTATGGCGAATAAGTTCATATTTTCATTACCCAGACTGACATAACACTATACATTACATTCTTTTTCAAGGAATAGACTTTGCTTGCTCTTGTAGTAGGCAACCTCCAAAACTTTTATAATTCTGAGTTCCATGTTAGTTCTGTGTCAGTTCACCATTCTTTCTCCAAACTTCTCCTAGTGATTCTCTCTTGTAGTTTTATCACTCCTCGGGCTTATCTTTCTGTCATGTCTGCGTCTCAAAGTTGAAACCAGTGCTCACCTGAAGAGTTATTAGTAGGATTGGGGAGGCCCAGTTGGAATTCTAGAATGGGAAAGGTCTTTATAGATCATCTGGTCATCCTAGGCCAACTGAGACAGCCATTGGTGTGCATGGCTCAGATCTCCCTTTAAGATAGAATCTCCCTCCAGCAGTTGAGTTAGCTGATAGACTCCAACCTCAGGTTCCTTCGGGGTCTGCCTCAGCTTTCAAGTTGGAGGTGTGTGCTTCCTAGGCAGCTGCCAGCTAATGGCTGAGTAGTGTGTGTGTGTGTGGGGGGTGAGTACAGTGGGTTTCCATTTTGGGGCAGTGTAGGGTTCCTCTACGTGCAGCCTTTGCATTGGAGTTCCCAGGTATGCTGGGCAGGAGTTTCTCTGAGCTATACCACAGTCTGAAGTTCTTATTAAACTTTCTTCTTTTCCACCTGCTTCACTGATCTAAGACCTGTATTGTGCTCTGAAGCTCTCACTGCCTACTTGTTTCCCTCTCCCTTTTATTTTTCACAGGTATTATTCCCAATAAATGTCTTGCACTTCTAATTATATCTTACCATCTGTTTCCTAAGGACCCAACCGATGCATCAATAACCCCCACTTCCATCTGTGTTTTATAGCAAGGAAACTGAAATCCATAGAAGTGAAGTGAATTACCCAAGGTGCCATAGCTAGCTAGTAGCAAAGTCAGTATGACAATTCGAACTTTCTGACCCTCAGTTCAATGTTTCCTTTTCCAAACTTCAGTGTCCACATACCACCATGACCATGTATACAAAACAAACAAACAAAAAAACCGGATTTTGCTATATCTGTGTATCTGTCATGCTATTATTTATTTGACACATTTTATATATTAAAATTATTTGTTGTTAAATTTCTACTTTAATCTTGTATGAAGTAATATCCATAAAATTTGGATTTTGACATGCTAGTTCTGCATTTTTCTAATACATATTAAATGAATACATTACCATTATAACAAAAAAGTTTATGTGTGTACTAAAAGTTGTATCATGTGCTGTTAGTGATGGGTGAATCCTAAGACTTATAAGGTAGGGGAAAAGGAAAAGGGAGAGGAAGGAAGGGAGGGAAAGAGAGAGGGAGGGTGGAAGGAAGGAAGGAAACTGAAATACTTATTGGTGAGGAACAAATGGTAAAAACCCATCAAAACCCATCAATAACTGCCTCAGGTGACATGCCAAGCTTGTTCTAAGCTCCAGTGAGTCAACAAACATCCTTTATTTATTGGTTGCTGAAAAAAATTGAATGTATTTAGATGTAAATTAAGAATAAAGATTTCTCCTCCTAAAAGATTTGATTCATTTATCTCCCAAATGGACTGTAGTGCTACACTTTGAGAAATTTATTGGAAAAGATACATACTATATTTCAAAGCAGTAGCTCTAATCTCCATCTTAGAAAGTGTTTTAGTGTACATACTTCCTAAGAAAAAGGTTTAAGAAACATTTCCTTTCTAATTAAAAAAATATTCACTATTAAAACAAAATAAGATTTTTTTCTTTTATTTAAGAAATCTAAGAATATAATTACAACAATCTTTCATCTTTGTTGCTATTTTGGTTTAAGACCTCTGTAATGATTATGATTCTATTGGGCTAATGAAACAAACTTGGGGTTAGAACTTAGGTAATAATTTAATAGGTTCTTGGTATCACAGTGATAATTTAACATTCTTCTTTTATTCCATAAAAGAGATACCTTTGCCAAACAGATGTTACTGATTTAGAAACCATTTTGTTAATTCCTAAAACAATTGGCCTTTTAGGAAAAGAAGAGCTGTAAAATAACCTAAATGAAATACTAGTCTCTAAAATGTCACAAATTTTAAAGTCATGGGAAGTTTGAAGGTAAAGATTCAAGTTGTGTTTTATTATAAGTAGTAAGGTGGTTATATACTGTGTCAGGGTCATTTAATGGCCCATGTTTGAACCTATTTCTGAAATCTAGTTTGAAAATATTTAGTAGTGGTCTGCTTCAGGAAAGACAAATCCAGTACTGATGTGCATATACACTTGGATTAATTGGGAAAAGAGTCAGTTTCCTGTGCCCCCTGTCCCTTGTTTTACATTTTCGACCGAGGTAAAATGGTTTATATTTCAAATCCAAATCGAATCTAAGAATAATCAGTGAAAATCACATCAAATTATTATTTTTTTAAACGAGAAGAGAATATAATAAGCTTCACAGTTAAAACAGATACATCTTAATTAAAAATAAGGCCATTACATTCAAGTTTTGGTGTTTACTGACTCATTTCTCCAAGCATCTAGAGGACAAATTAGGTACTTCATGTATTTTGTTCTTGGACAATTATAGATGACACAAACTTAAATAGACTATATTGCCTTGGGAAACTTAAACACTGCTTGTTCTTACCAGGTTAGCGAGCATGTAGTGATAACCTCTCGAGTGTTTCCCTAGGATCACAACCTGCAGAAATAAGAAATAAGAAATAAGAAATAAGAAATATTGCTAATCAAGAAAGATATTTTCAATTGCATAATCAATGGGATGGCTGGAACAAATTACTTTTAAATGATCAACAAAGTGTTAAGTTTTATACAGTAAAATCATAGTTAATTGGGCCAGCTTTCTTTTTTGTTGCATTTTAATTTCAGACAGAGAATACAGGAAGAATTGCTAATATCTAAGTTAAAAATGTCAACAAAAAGAGGGAAAAAATCTCTAAATTTCCAGGTCAGTAGCATCATCGTTACTTAAAATAGATGGCAAAAGCAATGAAGCTGATGCCCCGCCCATCAACTAGATTTCTGTACTTAGCTGTTGAGGTGGCCGATGGGGTGAACTTTGCATACAAATTAGAAAATAGAACGTGCAATACTTTTTTTGTTATTGTTATCTGGAATGTCTAGGGAATAAAACAGTCAAGGAATAGGGTTAATGGGATTTTCAGGTTAATTGAGGTTGCTTTTGCTTATTGAAAACTTTTCTAAAATTCTTGCCTTCCTTTTATCTGACTTAATTTGAAAGACTTGTGACCATCTGTACATATTTTAGTGCTAAATGTGATGCCTTAGGGCTGTGGGGAAGGGGATTTTTCTCTAGGGGGCATTTGGCAATGCCTGGAGACTGTTTTGGTTGTAGTATCTAGGAGCAGTGACTAGCATCTAGTGGGTAAAAACAAGGGATGCTTCTAAACATTCTACAATGCATAAGACAGCTCCTCCTCCCCCTCACAACAAAGAATTATCCAGCAAAAAAATGTCAGTAGGGCCGGGGTTGAGAAACCCTGCTTTAAGGCCATCATTCGTATCATAATTTTCATAAATAAAACTGTATTAAATATAGCCTTATAGTTTACAAAGTGCATTTTTATTATTTCAAAATATGTAAGTGGATTATTTTCCAACCAAATGTATTGATTGGTAGTTAGAAGTTTTTGACTTGACATAAGCTTATTTCTACACAGTTAAGTAGAGCAAAAATTCTGGTTGATTGAAGATTTTATAAAATGTTATTTTATTGAGCACCGACTATGTACAAAGTACTATGCTGAATACATGCAGTGGAAACGAGGTGGGTGGGTAACATAGAGGTTAAAGACACAACCAGAGACGGAACCAGGTTTTGTAAAGGCCTGAAGCGAATATCACTTTAGAATTCCTCTTTAAGAAAAATAATACAAAATTATGAATACAACATTTCAATAAGGCCTTAGAAAGAACCTGTGCGAGTAAGAGGCCATTAAGCTTAAGCTTCACAATAAGTTACATTCTGGACACAGCTATCAAAAGGTTTAAAAACAACTTGTGAAGACAATAAAATTGCACATATACTAAACCATTGTTATATATAAAAGGCCATTATAATAACAATAAAAACAATTGCCCTTAATTGATGCCTAATATATAACAGGCACTAGGTACTTTATATCTATTAGTCCCTAGAATAATTGAATAGATTAAGTATCACTAGTTTCATTTTACAGATAATAATCTCAGCTAAAGAGAGTTTAAATAATTTGCTCAAGGCTACACAGCTAGGAATTGGTAAAGCTGGAATTAGCTGGGTCTATCTGCCTCTAGAATCCATTTTCCTGGCAGTACATTACATGGTTTCTTTATATGTGCTAAATGTCAAATACCAATGATTGCTCTAGGTTCTGGGAAAAGAAGAAGTATCTAAATCCTGCTGGGATAGATAGGGGAGGCTTCCTGGAGAGGATGAGATTTGCTTGAGCTGGCCCAGAGGAGTGGAGCCACATATTCAAATATCATGCTTATCATGCTGGCATCAGAAGCCCTCAAGTCAGTTCAAATATTGAGGGCACATGAGTGCATAAGCGTGCACAAGTGAAAGAAAAAACACGAGTGAGAGTGCTGTTTTTGATTAATTTAAAAAATGAGCCACATTTATGACTGATTTTTTATGGAGGAAATGAAAAGTTAATGAATGTCTTGAGGGGATGATTTTTCATGCTTCCATGACACAAAATGAGCTGGTAGCTATCTGCTGGGATGTATTCTGCAGTGTCCACTTGTGAGAAACATCCTTACTGGTGATATTGTTAACTATTGATGGCAAGTTGGGACTATACATTTGTTGAATTCTTAATTCACTGACGACTCTCAACATAATAAAATCAGAGGGTTTTGAGTTCTCCCAGAAAATGAGCAAGATTCCTAAAGACATCTGGCAGAGTCTCGAGAGAAATACAGAAACAGTCCAAAGGGAAACAGAATAAGTCTTTCTCACCAGAGGCAGGGCATAGTGTCCTTTTGAGCACAAGAAAGGTGAAAGGAAGCCATGGAAACCACTGTTATGAGAAGAGCCCTGGATGAGAACCTAGAGCCTAACCATGTCATATACTTACTATTTGACTGTGGGCAAATCACTCAACTTTCTCCAGCCTCCATTTCCTTATCTGCAATCTGGGACAATGAGCATGGTCCTTCCTATCTCAGAAGTGTTGTCAAAGTCAAACTGAATAACATCCAGGAAAATGTTTGGGATGCGCATTGTGTAATTATGTGATGTTAAATAACTGTGGGAAGGGTTCATTCACTAAGACACTGTTTTTTGTTTGTTTGTTTGCTTGTTTTTGTTTTTAGGTTCAGAAAAACTTGAAGCTATTGGAATATTGCTTTAGTCCATGCCCAGATGATGTGTTCTGGACAAACTCACTTATTTGAATGTAGCTCTCTCACAATATAACCCTTTCAAAACTTAGCTTAAACTGGAAGAGATGGGAAAGTTATCTAAACACAGAAACCTTTAGATATCACAAAGCTGTTGCCTCAAAGGCCATAATTATTTCCTTATCCTTACTTTCAGTGCCTTCCTAACTCTTATTTAACATACAGTTATTACCAATCTTGTTTTTTCAGTTCACAGTAAGTGAAAAGTTGCAAATTAAAAGGAGTATGTATGGAGGATGGGGATGATGTCAGAAAGAGGTACACTATCAACAGAGGAAGTGACAGACCGATTTAAAGGAGGAGAGGACTTTTTAAAAAGCAGACATCATTGTACTACTGCACAGTATAATCAGGGATGTTCTCTGTGAATGCCTGAGTCATCAGGGTATAACTTATTGCATCCAATAATTTCTGATGAAAAACCCGAGGATATGTATAATACATTTTAGGGAAGGTTTCTATCAGAAATGCTCAGTCTCAATATTTAAAAAAGTACACTTTAATTATCTTGAGATTTTACCTTACTCAGGGCAGCAATGATCCTAATGATGTGAGCTAAGTGAGGCCTCACTGCTAAAGTGTCATGTTTTGCTCTTGGACTTGCCCATTTTTGAATTTTTGTGTAGGGTTTGTGGGAGTAAGGGTGGGATAGGTGGGTTGTGCATAATACAGTGCACAAAAGAACTAGTTAATGGGTTCTTGAGTTAGTCCTAAATCTTTATTCTTTCTATCTATTATAGATGAACAAGACATAACCTTCAGTTATTTAATGACTCTGGTAACCATGAGACTATTCAACTTTGCTTTTACAGTAATTATAATAGCTCTTTCTGAATTAGTTTCAGAACTTCAAGTATAAAAGCTGTTTAACAGTCTATTGTGAAATTTAAGAAGGAAATACCAAGTTCTCAACTCCAGGCATTATATTCACTGTGCCTTTGTAAGATTTGTTGGAGATGGTTGATGACTTGATGCCATGGCAGATACGATAAATGTAATAAGGGGAAATGTGTGAAATGTAGATAAAATTTATTGTTTTAAGAAAATTTACTTTTATCCTCACAAATAAGATCTGAAAGAAAAATAACTCACTGAGTTGTGCATATAGCAGAACATTAAATTACTTGTTAAAGAAGTCAGTGAATCATAGTCTACCCATTTTGGGGAGAATTCCCATTATTGAATCTCTCATCTACTTATATCTGGAATTGGGGCAGAGTATCACTGAATAGTTAAAAATAATTCAAAAAATTTTCAGTTTGTTTTCAATGTAAGAGGCCATTTTTTTTCCAATTTAATATAGACCTTTTCATAATTAAAAAAATTTGAAGTTAAATTGCTCTACAAGGCTTGAGAGAGGCCCATAGATCCTTTAGAGGCAAAAGCATCTGTTTTTCTATGCTCACATTAAAAATACACATACATACATACATACATACATACATACATACATACACGTGTGTGGAAAAGCATCTATGTATTTTCTCCCTTTGATCCATCTAGTATGCAGTTTAGGTTATTTGCAGACTGAAGTATCTCTAGGTTTGGATTTTCTACATCAGTGCTAAAAAAAATCTATGTATAAAGATTGATCTTGCTTTATGTACAGAACATGTCTTGCCATTCGCCTTAATCTGTTTCTTTCTTATTTAGGGACCTGAGAATGTTTGCTGGGCTGGGGAGAAAAATGGGAGAGGTTTTAGGTTTTCATTCACCAGATTTACTTAATGTATAGCTATTTTCTCTTTAAGAAAAAATTGTTAGATTATGTTCCTTGTGTTCAAAGAAAAGA
The DNA here is from genome assembly GCF_000151845.1 of Pteropus vampyrus. Taxonomy (NCBI): domain Eukaryota; kingdom Metazoa; phylum Chordata; class Mammalia; order Chiroptera; family Pteropodidae; genus Pteropus; species Pteropus vampyrus. The sequence continues at coordinate 2,040,545 of NW_011889116.1, forward strand.
CATTTTTAAAGCCCCTCTCTACCTTTCCTGCTTTCTCAGTTAAAAAAAGGCACTGTTGTCCTATGGCAAACTATCTAATTTCAGCTGTGTTGAGAGTTAAATGGTGGTATGCTACAGAAATCAGCCTAAGAATATGCCATACTTCCCAGAATAAACCTCCTATCAGGTATGATTAAAGTTGTTCATTTTATTAAATGAAAATCTGAAGTACTGAATTGCTTTGGTCTAAGTGAGCATACATCAGAAATCAATTCTGTTAGAATTATTTTCTAATAATTTCAACTTGCACACACAAGCTCTCCTATAACTGAATGACAGTGTTCATATTGCAGACATCTAGCTTGAATAAATGTGCTGAATTAGTGAGGCAGAGAAGAGCCAATCATCCATACCGAAGTCAGCTGAATGGTAGTGGGGTTGGGGACAGTACAGATGAAAAAAGAATGGTGGAAACTTTTCATAAAGAAAGAAAATGAGAATATAACTGAGAAATCTCATCAGTGCTTATGTTGTCTACAGGGGAAGCTTATTAGTAGAGAGAAGGCAATTAAATAAGGTATTAAATAAAATGTTAGGATGTGAAAATTAGAGGACAAGAATTTCACCAAAGATCATATCTTTGAGATGTTTCACTTCCCAGAATTTTATATTACATTCACTATGGCTGAATGGAATATGTGGAGATTTGATGTTAAATAGAGAGGAGATAAAGAGAACGTACAAATAAGAGGCAAGAAATGGCCAAAAGTAAGTTTGGCCATTTATTGGGGCAACAGATTATTCTTGCTCCTAGGGATAAGGGACCGTTTCGATGCATGGTGACCTTGGTTGAAACATCTCATTATATTAACCCTAAAACAGAATTTCTCAAATTTCATTCCTTCACAAACTTCCTTAATGATTTGTGTCCTAGCCGCATACCACAATACTATTATTTACTTAATATTTATCTTTATAGCTACATCTTTACTTAAATTTAGCCACATCCAAAGCAATAATATCCATGAAACTACATTCAGGAAATAAATACAACTGCATGAAAATAAAATATGTTCAATCAGATGCCACTGAAAATCCTCTGGTGTACCATCAGGGGTGGTGGGAAATATTTCCTTAAAGAAGACATGTCTTTAAGGAATAGAATGCAGATCATGTCTCCCTGTCTTGATAAAATAAGGTTAATTTGACTTATGGTTCAAATCTTAAGAATATTCCCATCTACTTTCAAAGGTTCAAGAGTCTCGTAAGGGAGCAAAATGATGGGTGGATTTTGGGAGGTAGCAAATAATGGCTGGGACTGGGTACAAATGATAAATCTGAAAACTTACAAAAACATTTTCTAAGGCAATTTACATGTACTTCTCCATCCAGGAAGCCCAGCATCTTTGATCAGCTAGAGTCCTTGGTCATGGGGCCAATAATAAATACTTAAAACACCACCTTTCCACCAGTTAACTTCCTGTAAGATGATGAATTTCCAAATACTGTACCTTTTCTTGGAGTACATCATCTAGAAGACCTTTCACAGTACCCTATTTATATTTAAAAATATTCTAGATGTTTCTTCAGGGAGGTGAGGTAGGGGTGATTTTAACTAGTATTCAGCCTAGAATAATACAGCATAAAGGACATTAGTTTCTCTTCAACATAAACATATGCATAACCTTTTAATATTTCTGCATTTTGTATTGGCTATCCTACCAGATTACTGATAATTTATTTTAAACAATACATTTTAAATAACAGTATTCTTCATGCATCCTTTTATGAAATTTACTGTCAACTATTTTATGTTCATAGTTTAGCAATTTTTAATATTTACAACTTTATCTTAAATATAAAATTGTAACATTTTTCTTTGTAGATTTTGCAAAATCATTTGGGCCCAAAGCACTATAATCATGAATTTCTGACTAAGACCTACTGGAAAGACTATGTAGGTGGTGAATAGAAGGTTTAAGAATGCCAGTAGACTCATTACTTGGATTAAAAAAATGTCAATGTCTGACATATGACTGAGTAGTCACTCAAATATATGTTGTTTCCAGCTACAACCAGTTGGAGATAGGTGGGATTATGTAGGACTTCCTTCATTAGCCCAGGAGTCACACCTTTCTACCTTTAGATATTTATTGGGATCAACAAATCTAGCATCACAGCTAAAATAACACATTATAGTGTTTAAACTTGTAAGAGTCTAAAACTCTTTATAGATAAGATCTGTATCATCCTTAAATCTTGGAACAAATAAGTATTTATTAAGGTAATGTACTAGAAAGAGCCATGAACCTTGAAGTCAGATGGTTCTGGTTTCAAATCCTACCATGCACTAATTAGCTCCATCACTGTGTACAAAAGTGAATCATGGATGGTTGGGTAGACTATTAGAGACCCAGGTTCAGCCCAGAATGATGGAGCCTCCAAGTTGGGAGGGGCGAGGAAGAAACATGTGGTTGAAGAGATGTGGAGAATGAAATGTTCTTAGAAGTCCCTGATTATGCCTCTGCGAATGCATTTTCTTTTTGTGCCATGTTTTTATCTTTTGATATCCTAATATGTGAGATTTTTCTGTCTGCTAAAGGAAGTGAGTGAACATATCTATGTTTTCAGATAAAAGTAAATATCTCTCAGAAACCCAATGTGATTTTTGGATCTGTGATTTTCAGGATAGTTGCTTACTTGTCAGGTTTCTCCTTCTTCTAGGAGCCATGTCATTTAAGTGTATCTCAATGTGCAAATGGATGACAAATAATTAAGGCTTAGTTCATTGGAGGCAAAACACAGAATTCTCCTAATTCACAAATGTTTAATGTTTGGTTTGATTTGTTCTTTAACTCTTGTTATTTGAATCTGGCATTATCTTCTGCACTCTGATAGCTCATTCACCTTTGTGATCATACTGACACAATAACAGTCCAACATTCTAGGCAGAATTACAAACTTTCAGCCAAAAATAGGGGGCTCCTGAAAGCTGATTATTAAATATTCAGGAATTTTGTAAGCCAGTTATTGAACCATTGGTAGCTTGAAATCAGCCGTGGCGGGACTATTTACACTACAGAAATCAGCCAATACTACAAGCCAGGGCTCCCCAGCACATACCTCAAGAGCCAGTTTACCTGCATACCACTGACTCAGAAGGAATATGAATTGAAGTCCCTAGAAGATTGAAGGGTTGCCTCTCTTAACCATATTTCATTCTCTTTCAGTGACCATTTGTTGAGTGTCTGCTCCTGGGGCCAGACGCTGGAGAGACAGAGGTCACCAAAACCTGCCCTAGCCCAGAGGATCTCAACACTAGAGTAGGAAAGATGGCCAATTTAACAGAAAATTATAAGCCAGTGAAAGAAATGTGAGAACAGAAATATATATACATGGTACACCTGAAGAGAAAACGATTAACACATAACCTGCTAGTAGGTACTTTGTCTCTAGTTAAAGACCTAAAGAATTTTTTTCCTGTGTTGTTTGTAAGTGGAAACCTGACAAACAGATAACTTAAAGAGAATGCTATTTTAAAAACAAAGAGAAATGCATTTCAGAGAACTATTTCTCTTGATTTCAAGAGAGCCTTGCTGTTTTACAGTGCTTACACACTAGATGAAAGATTTTTATTATGGACCAACTCTAGGCATTTGTTGAGATAGTAGCCAGGAATGGATCTATAAGAAATTGTGACTTAAATGATTGGTAGGAAAAGCTAAGTTAGAAGGGATATATGTGGTTATGTAGTAAATATAAGGGGATCTGTTAAGGGCAATGCATCCTAGTTTTGCCAATAACAAGCTGTATAACCTTAGGCAAGTTACTTGACCTCTCAGTTTTCCATCTGTAAAACAGGAAACAATACACTAATCCCCTGTTATACACAGTTTCGCTTTCTGTGGTTTTAGTTTTCCGTGGTCAACTGTAGTCCAAAAATATTAATGTAAAATTCTAGAAATAAACAAAAAATTTTAAATCGCATGCTGTTCTGAGTAGTGTGAAGAAATTTCACACTGTCCTGCTCCATCCCACCCAGGATATGAATCATCCCTTTGTCCAGCAGATCCACTTGGTATACGCCCCCTGCCTATTAGTCATTTAGTAGCTGTCTTGGTTATCAGATCCACTGTCATAGTCTTGGCAGTGTTTGTGTTCATATAACTCTTATTTTACTTCATCATGGCCTCAAATCACAAGAGTAGTCATGCTGGCAATTAGAATATGATGAAGAGAAGCTGTAAAGTGCTTCCTCTAAGTGAAAAGATATGAATGTGTATGAAAAAACAGTATATATAGGATTCAGTACTATTTGTGATTTCAGTACTATCTGTGATTCAGTACTATCTGTGATTTAGAACATATCCCCCATGGGTAAAGTGTATGTGTGGGGGCTACTGTAATTGCGAGGCAGTTGAATAGGGTGGTCAAGATTGCAGAATAGACTACCTAGGTTAGAGTCCCTTCTTTGCCCTTTAATAGCTGTGTAACATTGGGCAATTAACTTAAACTCTTTTTCAATATCCTCATCTGTAAAATGAGTCTATTATTTCATTGAATTGCAGTGAGGAATAAATGTAATAATGTATCTATAGTTCTTAACACAGTACCTGATGATTATATTACTTATGATTTCTCTTCCCTTTGAAATGTCCCCTCCCTCTATCCTTCCCTGTGGAAATCACCTCTATCCTTCAAGGCTCAGTTTATATGCAGCCTCCTCTATGAAGGCTTTCATGATTTCATGTCCCTCATTCTCAAAATTTAAAGAAGTGGTTTCCTGCTGCTATGGAGTGAGGGATATGGAGATACATCAGAGCTTAGTGGGGTATTAGGGCCACTGATTAGGATAGCACTGCCTTGAGGTACAGCTGGAATTTGCACTTGGAATTCTGACATTTGAGTTGAGGGTGAAAAGGGATAAGAATCTAGGGATAAACCAACAAGAAAGTAACTCATACTACCACCCTGACTGCCCCCTCTTCTCCTGCCCCCAACATTGATCAGAACCATGAATTCAAACCACACAGAAACTATGGTTGGGAAGAAGATGTGTGTAGGGAAGTAGAGGTGGGAAAGGGTTCTGCCCAGAGACAAAGGAGCAGGTCATAATCTAATTGATTATGCATAGTCCTCACAGTATTTGTATCATAAGGGAGAATGGGGGTTGGAGGCAGGCAGTGAGGGAGCTGAGAGCAGAAATTTAGATGAGTCAGTAAAATGGATCACTCGTCTGTAATTGTAGATCATTGCCCAGGAGTCTTGGGCTCTCCCATTCTGATAGTAACAACAGGACCTTGGCCTTGTACACATTTCATTTCAGGAGCAAGGAGGCGTAGCTATTCCAGGCTTTCTCACTTGAATCCATAGAGGCCTTGGGGGTAGAGAGATCACTAAGGAACACAGTCCACATTCCTTGAAGGCCCAGAAATGTCTTAGGACACTTCTCAAAGTATATGCTATATGTATTATCTAGAGAATCTATGAAAATACAAGCACTCGAGCACCTCTCCAAAGAGTCTGCTTCAGAAAGTGTGGGTTAGGGCCAGGGAGTCTGCATTTTAACCCTCGGATGATTCTGGTGCACATTGAAATTTAGGAACTACCTTTTCTATATGGCAATAAATGCACTTTGAAAAGCTAAAAGCAGAACCCTCAATGATGGGATTCTCATGAAAGGAGGGGAGAGGAGATGCAATGAGCTTATGGAATTCTTTCTCCCTTGGGGAGCTCCCATGGGAAATCCTAGGCAGGGAGGAGGCAGCATGAGGACACTAACCCAGACTCCTGGGAAAGGAGGAATTTCTGACACCAATGGACAAATCTTCCAGACAGAAAATCAATAAGGGAATGGTAGCCTTAAATGAGACACTAGACCAGATGGATTTAATTGATATTTTTAGAGTGTTTCACCCAAAGCAGCAGAATATATATTCCTTTCAAGTGCACACACAACATTTTCCAAGTTAGACCACATGTTAGGCCACAAAAAGTCTCAATAATTTTAAGAGTATTGAAATCATATTGCCTTAAACGTCTTCTCTGATCACAATGATATGAAACTAGAAATCAACTACAAGGAAAAAAACTGAAAAAACACAAACACATGGAGGCTAAATAACATGCTATCAAACAATGAATAGATTAACAATGAGATTAAGCAAGAAAGAAATAAAAGATATTTAGAGACTAATGAAAATGAAAACAACATCTCAAAATCTATGAGACACAGCAAAAGCAAACCTAAGAGGGAAATTCATAGTAATACAGGCCCACCACAAGAAACAAGATAAATCTAAAATTAATAATCTAATCTTAAACTTAAAAGAACTAGAAAAAGAACACCACAAAAAAATCCAAAGTGAATGGAAGGAAGGAAATAATAAAGATCAGAACAGAAATAAATGAAATAGAGTCTAGAAAACCAATATAAAAGATGAATGAAACCAAGAGCTGGTTCACTGAAAAGATAAATAAAATTGATAAACCTTTAACCAGACTCATCAAGAAAAAAAGAGAGGACTCAAATAAATCAGAAATGAAGGAGGAGTAATTATAGACTCCACAGAAATACAAAGGATTATAAGAAAATACAATGAGCAATTCTATGCCAAGAAATTCGACAATCTGGAAGACATGGATATATTCCTACAAACATACATTCCCCCAAGACTGAGTCAACAATAAACAGAAAATCTGAAGTGACTGATCGCCACTAATGAAATCAAATCAGTAATTAAAAACATCCAAAACCTCAAAATACTGGACTGGATGGCTTCATGGGTGAGTTTTACCAAAAATTCAAAGAAGAATTAACACATCCTTCTCAAACTATTCCAAAAAATTCAAGAAGAGGGAAAGCTTTCTAACTCTTTTTTACAAAGTCACAATTACTCCGATTCTGAAACCAAAGACAGTACAAAAAGAGAAAACTATAGGCCATTATTCCTGATGAACATTGATGCAAAAATCTGCAACAAAATATTAGCAAACCAAATTCATTAATGCATTAAAAATATTGTATGCCATGATTAAGTTCGATTTATTCCTGGGATGCAAGGTTGATTTAATATCTGCGAATCAATTAATGTGATTTTTTTTAATTTGTACATTTCCATATGGCAATAATTGTACTTTGAAAAGCTAAAAGCAGGACCCTAATGATGGAATTCTCTGAAAAGAGAGAAGAGGAGATACAATGCGCTTATGGAGTTCTCCCTTGGGGAGCTCCCACATTATCAATTTGAAAGATGAAAATCATATGATCATGTCAATAGATGCAGAAAAAGTGTTTGACAAAATCTAGCATCCATTTATGATAAAGTCTCAGCCAAGTGGAAATAGAGGGAACATACCTCAACATAATAAAGGCCATATATGACAAACCAAAGCTAACATTCTACTCAATGGGAAGAGGCTAAAAGTGTTTTTCTTAGGATCAGGAACAAGACAAGGATGCCCACTTACACCACTTCTATTCAACATAGTATTGGAAGTCCTAGTTACAGCAATTAGAAAAAAAAAGAAATAAAGGGCATCTGCATTGAAAAAGAAGAAGTAAAATCATCATTACTTGCAGATGACATGATACTATATATAGAGAACCCTGAAGATTCCACCAAAAACTGTTAGAGCTGATAAATGAATTTAGCAAAGTGGGAGGATACAAATAAATATTCAGAAGTTGGTTTAGTTTTTATACACCAATGATGAACTATAAGAAAGAGAAATTAAGATAACAATCCCATTTACAATTGCATCCAAAATAATAAAATACCTAGGAACCAAATTAAGCAAGGAGGTCAAAGACCTGTTCTTGGAAAATTATGTCATTGAAAAAAAAAAAGAAGATATAAATAAGTGGAAGCATACACTGGGCTCATGGGTAGGAAGAATCAACATCATTAAAATGGCCATACTACCCAAAGCTATCTATAGCTTCCGTGCAACTCCTATCAAAATACCAATGACAGTTTTCAAAGAACTAGAAGAAAAATAATCATAAAAATTTTGTGGAAAGGAGTTTGGAGAAACATGGCAGAGTGAAAGACATCTCCCGATCTTTCTCCTTGAAACAACAATAAGCTGAACATCTAAAACTCAACAACAAAAAAACATCCAAACTGCACACTGCTCGTGGGATCTGCGCAAAAGAGCTACCACAGGGAATGAGCTAGAGATTGGAATTCCAAGAAGTCAACAGATTATCCAATTATCTCAACCCAAAAAGGCCTTCAACAAGACACATTGTATTAAAATTATCAAAAATCAATGACAAAGACAGAATTCTCAGGGTAGCTAGGAAGAAGAAGACAGTAACTAATAAAGGAAAACCCATTAGATTAACATCAGACTTTTCAGCACAAACCTTACAAGCCAGAAAGGAGTGGAATCAAATATTCAAACAATTAAGTGAAAAGAACTACCAGCGTGGAATAATGTATCCACCTAAGCTCTCCTTTAGATATGAAGGAGAAATTAAAATCTTTCTAGACATATAAAAATTGAAGGAATTCTCCACTATGAGGCCTGAAGGAAATACCGAAAGGGGTCAGCTCACCTAAAATAAAATGACACACAAAAAAATACACTGAGGTAGTAGTCAATAAATGTTTCTAACATGGAAAGCTTAAGTACACCCTGGAAAAAAGTCCAGAATCCTTATGAAGCAGAAGAAGATGCCTTTTAAAATAATATAAAATCTAGAAAGTGTACTGAGGGGATGGGCATTGAATTTCAGGAAAGGGTTTCCCCCTGGAGAGAAAAATGTCTTTTAGACCATATTTTGAATGACGAGAGTGGGAGTACTGTTTCTGGTAGAGAGAAGGAAAGGGAGGCTCCTAGGTGGGAAGATGCCCTGGACTAAGGCCTAGTGGTGGGGTATAACAGAAGACAAACATAAGCTAACATCTACTGATAACTTACTATTTACATGGCATTGTCTAAAATGACTTTTTACATGCTTTATCTCATCGAATTCTCACCACAATGCTTTAAGATAGGCACTATTATTAATTTCATCTTCTATGTTAGGAAATTGAAGCACAGAGAAGTTGGATGACTTGCCTGAGGCCTCACAGACAGAAAATGATGGAGCCAGGAAAGAAAGTCAGATTTGTGTGACTCCTAACACAATCATTAATTGTTAGTAGCTATAATCGTAATTACTTGTCATAAGGACTATCATTATTACTGTGGATGATCATCTCCCACCATGGGTTCAATTCAACAAAGACCGCTATCATGTATTATTATCTAAGTGTGGAGCAATTATGGTTTGAATCTTTGGGAATTTTCCTTCATTGTTGGGGATCCTGGGAATTTCCCTTTGATTTCCCCTAATTATTTCTCAAAGCTTTGGGCTTGGTTCATATGATTATGACTCCAATTTTCGATTCTCTATCAGCATATGACATGAGTTATCATTGCTTATTCACAAGCTGCACTTGTTATGAATGTTGGATAATCAGAACAAAAGCACAGGAAAAATAATTAAAGGGAACCAAAGGGAAGAGTCTCACAGCCTTGACCAAGAGGCTATGTGAAGTTTTCTAGTACTCAGTCCCTGAAGCTCTGACAATGTATTTTGATCCTTGTCTGAATGCAAATGAATGATTCCATCAGATCATAAGCAGTTTGTCACAGTGTAGGTTATTTAGCTAGTTAATTAATTAAAAGTCTGAGTGAGATGGTGCCTCTCTGCACTGGGCTCTGAAGATAATCAAACCTATGTTCTGACCAGGCAAGTTAATTTAAAATAAGTGACCTCTATTGGGTAATGGCTGCAAGTTCAAATTCCAGAATCGCTATAATTAGTTCCAGATGGATCTTAATAGTTCTTGAAGAAAAAGAAGCGGAGAAGGGGAAAAGAGAAATGTCCAAGCCCAAAGTAAAGGTTATTAGCCATACCCTTCGAAAGTAGGGGAGCTGACTGAGGCAGGGCATAGTTAATGTGGTATAACAAGAGTTCCATTGCTGCTTTTTCAAATGCATTGTTCTAAATGTGATATGTAAAATGGGCCTAGGTCTTTTGGAAATAAGGAATAGAATTTGGCACTCTTAACCATGTGGTCTCAGGCAAGTAATTTAACCTTCTTATGTATGTTTCTCATCGATGTAATGGAGAAACACTATCAAGCCTAACTACCTCAGAGGATCGAAGGAGATAATATGCAAAAAACTTTGAAAAAATATGAAAAGCTCTACAAAGATGTTTGCTTCAAAGATGTTTGATTTTAGAGTATAAGGCAATTCTAGGTATATGCCTCTTTTTACTTTTTTCCTTAGACTCTGCCATAAACCAGGTACCTTCTGAACTACACCTCTCACAAGGTGAAAATATTACAGTGGGCAGTATGTTCAGCACCATATCTGTATGGTGATACATAATGTTCTAATTTCTTATGAGGTACACCCACAGAGCCAAAACTAATTTTGGCTTTGTGAGATTTTGGAAGATGTCAGAGAGCATCTAGCATTTTACATTATGAAATTGGATTCTTTTCCATTTATGTTAATATACACTGAAATGTACATGCTGGCACAAAGCTGTGGTATCACGAGGTTAGTATAGTGAGAGCAGGATGGCTTCATTCTAACTTATTTTTTTATATATAAATTATACTTGGGTTTCCCTTCAGTGTTCCCATACATTCAAATTACCCTTATCTTCCCAAGCCCTGGAAGCCAAAAGTCGTAAGAATTTGTACAATGGTCAAAATAAAATATGTGAAAAAATATCATAACCTAGTACAAAGCTTTGGAGGACCAAGAATTTGACCATTTTGGGATGCACAAATGACTGCTTTTGAGGATGCTTTTCTTTCCCGATTTTCCTTTTAAAGGAAATTGTATTGTGCCACCTATTTGAGTCCTCTTGAATGGAATGTAAGCATCTAAGACAGATTTACAACATGTGTCTATTGACAGTAATCACAACTGTTTATCCTTCAAGCCTGACTAAAACACATTAAAGGAGCTTGATGTTAAATCAGAATTTACATTCTGTCTTGTTAGATGAGCCAAGCAAATAATGGAGCTGTGTCTCTCATAATTTCATTGCTATCAAATGGCTGTGCCTTTTGCTGAAAAGAGCTTGAGATCATAATGCACAAATAAACAAACAAAAAACAAACATTATCCTCCATCACTGGGAAATCCCCACCCATAGTAGGGAGCAGCGGAGGACACAGCTTTGCAAGGATTTTTGCAAAGATTTAAGTTATAGGCTAAGCAGTCATATCTACAGGTCTCCCTGAGTAGTTCTGTGGAGTACCATGAGTAAAAGCCAGAATATACAGTGCATACAGGACTGGGAATCATTCTCCAAGTGATAAATTTTGGGGCTTTTTTTTTTCCTGAAAAAGTAAAGAAGCTATTTATTTACTTCAACAAATATTTACTGAGTACTTAGGTTCCAAACTGTTTTAGGTGCTGGGGATACAGCAGTGAACAAAACACAAAAAATCCTACTCTTGTGGAGCCTGTATTCTAGTTTGGCTGTCTAGTGACTACTTCTCCTGTGAATTCCTATATAGTTTTTACTTCTCATATTTCTCTCAGACTACTAATTATTTACTCAACTTAGGCATGTGTCCTGACATCCCAACAAGACTATAAGTTCTTGAGGGCAGGGTCCCAATTTAAACTTATTAATGTGTACATCATTCAGCACAGTGCCCTGTCGGTAGGTATTCAATTAATGTTTGTGGTTGATAAGAAATGAGAGGACTCCAAATACAGGGAATAAGGATGAGAAGTGATATTAATTTCAAATGTTATTTTTCTAATGTAGTATGTTTTCATAGGAACAGAGTATCTTAACCCAAACACTAATTTCAGACAGTTGAGCAGGAAGTGGGTTGGGGGTGAGAAGTCAGATGGCCTATTCAGGGGAAATCATGTGTAGATATCTATTTGGTTCATATATTGACATAATCTTGCACCCAAATGTCACAAAGAGTATGGACATTGGAATCAGATCTGGGTTTAAATCCTTGCTCTTTCACTCATGACTTGTGCGGCCATTGTATATATTAGTCCCTCTCTTGGCACTTCAGTTTCTTCATTGTAAAAAGATGGGGTAGTTTAATCCCTAAGCAGAATCTTCTTATTTCAGACACCATGTTACTGTATTTCTTGGTGGAAAAATTCCATTTCTTGAGGATCAAAAGGTCATGATGAAGGGTAGAGTTGTTTTCTGGCCAATATAGCTTGTGTCATTGGTATCAAGTTTCTATCATTCTGTTTTATGACATCTGAGTCATTCTCAATTTCTTAATTTGGTACTTCTTATTAACATCCACTCTGACAAGTAAGTGGGGCTTGTCATACCTATGCAAATATAAATTTACACCCCCTTCCATCAAATCAGATGAACTATTGGTCCTTGAAGACTCAGTTCAACAAATCACCAGGAGAAAGCCTCCCTGATCTCTAAGTCAGGCTGAGTTAGGCATGTTTCTTCCACATTCCTATTAGGATCTGTTTTCACCTCTGTAACTGCCCTTATCACACTAGACCATAATCATCTGTTTACTTGACTGCTTCCCTTCCAAAGTATGAGCCCCTTGAGGGCTAGAATCATGTCTTATTTATTTATTTTTTACTTTTTCTTTAAATTTATCACTAGTTCTTATCCAGGACAACTGACACCAGAGCATGAATGGGAATGTTGTCTTGTTTTCAAGGACAAGTTTGAAACCAATGCCTACATTTCAGCAGATCTACTGGAATGAATTGTACATAAGAGTCTTCTGTTTCCTTTTTTTCATGCAGTTAAAAAGATAAAGCTATTCACTTGCTTCTCTAACTTCAAATATTATTCCTATTTATGTAGATTCTATGAACAGGACACTTGGGTAATGGATACTTTTCAGTTTACATAAACAACCAAGTCTTGTGCTGGCTGGAAAATTACTGCTTGGCTATCGCCCATGGGAACATAACATTCCAACAATAAGCTTTCTGCTTCTGTACCCCCACTTGCACAACCGACCTGTGGGTTGACAGGTAGTGAATAGGAGAAAAATAGACCTTTGTGTTTAAGACAGAATGAGGAATGGGATTTAGGGCTTAAAAACCTTGTACCTCTACATTTCGGGGCTGCTTAATTTGGGGTCTGCGTACCCCTGGCAGACCTAGCTGGCTGAATAAAGAGCATGTTTCCTATAACTCACTGATTTCTGGTGGTCTGTGTGTCTTTTGGGGGCTAGTGGCTACAACAATCTGAGCTAGACCTATTTATGCAAAAAGTCTTTGTTAGATATCTTGGGTTCTGTCATAATCAGATTGCAAATGGAACCATCCCCATCTTCCTCTGGAGCACAGTAAAGGGAAATTCATCTCCATCTTATCATTTTTTAGCTAAGCTCTGAGCAAAGCAAATAATATGGGACTCATGAAAACAGTTTGCAGGCTGAACAGCTCTCTCTATATTTGGAGAAACCAAATCATTTTCTATTGACTCATAAATCCTCCAGTACCTGGACCGTTATTAATATTGCACTTTAAAAACATATATAGTTTGATGGCCAGATTGTCATGCATGCATTCTTGACATGAGTTAAGAAAGTTAAGAAAATGAATGGTAAAGACAATAAAAGAAAGTGGCTAGGATTTTACATGCATTGGCTTTTGGGAAATTCAAGATCACTGGCCGTAGTTTAGCAAGCAAGGTATTGTGGTGGAAGATGCAGTGGAAAGAGTTACTGGGGAAGTACACTAATGGGAAGTTTTTTCAAGCAAAAACATCCCACTTAGATTCAATATTTCACAATTGGTGCTTTATCTTCAACAGGTTGGGTGTGAGAAGAAGCCCATAACTCTTCTAGGGAGGAGACATGAATAATGTTCCCCCTCCCTAATAAAAGAAAATGCCTGAGGATTTAGGGCTGGGCCTGCTGCCATCTGTTATTGATGTAGCTAATGCAGAAGAGTTAATGACTCTGTTGGGAGATACACTTTCCTGCCACATCACAACTCTCTCTGAGTGGCTGGATGGTGGTTGCCATAGATACCAAATCATGAAGGGATTCAGGTCAGAGTTTGAAGGATTGCACTGTGCTTGAGTGGGTGAGACCGAAATTAAGTTAATGAGTGTACAAATAAGGTGTGTTTCTCTCCTTTGTGCCTTTGAGAAAACTGCAACAAAACAGTCTGTTAAGCAAAAATTGATTTTGTGTTTTCCAGTAAAGAGGGAGGAGAAGCAGTTTATTGAGTAGGAGGTTCTGGAATTCATCACAGGCAGTAGTTTGAAATAGGTCAAGAGAAATGAAAAAGACTCACTCTCAGAGCTGTTGAAAAGATAGCAGTGATGGCAAGGTACTTAAGAATGGTCAGTTGTGGCTATGTGTAGAGCCAGATGGGTGATGAAATAATCAGGGGAATATTTTCATAAACTATATAAATGTCTAACCAATGTACTGTACACCTGAAACTAATTTTAAAAAAGAATGGCCATTACAAAGCTTTCTATAGTACTATTTTGGACTGCCTAGTCCATTGTTTTCAGTGTCTCTGGATACTCACCTCTTATTTATTTATTTACATATTTGTTTGTTTATCCTTTTAAATTAATTAATTAATTAATTTTTTATGGTGACATTGGTTAACAAAATCCAATAAGCTTCATCTCTACACTTTAATAGTAAGGCATATATATATTTATACTGTGCGTTCATCTCTCATAGTTATATTTCTTTCTGTCACCACATATTTAACACCCCTTATCCTCTCTACCTCGCCCCTCCCCCCATCCCATACCCTCAGGTAACCACTAGTCTGTAGTCCTTGTCCATGAGTCTCTGTTTGTTTGTTCTGTTCATTTGTTACAGGTTTATATCCCACAAATAAGTGATATCATGTGATTTTGAACTTTTTCTATCTGACTTATTTTGCTTAGCATGATTATCTCGAGGTCCGTCCATGTTGTCACAAATGGCAGTATTTCATCTTTTCTTATGGCTTAGTAATATTCTACTGTATATGTGTACCACAGCTTCTTTATCCAATCATCTATTGTAGAACACTTCGGTTGCATCCATATCCTAGCCACTGTGAATAATGTTGCTACGAACATCGGTGTGCAAATATCTTTTTGGATGTGGGTCTTCAAGTTTTTGGGGTAAATACCCAGTAGAGGAATTTCTGGATCAAATGGTAGATCAATTCTTAGTTATTTGAGGAAACTCCATACTGGTTTTCATAGCGGCTGTACTAATTTGCAGTCCCATCAGCAGTGTATGAGGGTTCCTTTTTCTCCGCATCCTCTCCAACATTTGTTATTACTTGTCCTGTTGATTATAGCTATTCTAAAAGGCGTGAGATGGTATCACATTGTGGTTTTGGTTTGCATTTACCTAAGCTAGTGATGATGAGCATCTTTTCATTTATTTGTTGGTCATTTGTTTGTCCCCTAGGGAGAAGTGTCTGCTCAGGTCCTCTTCCCATTTTTTTTATTGGATCGATTGTTTTGTTGTTGTTGTTGTTGTTGTTGTTATTGAGTCATATGAATTTTTTGTATATTTTGGATATTAGCCTCTTGTCGGAGGTGTTGCTTGCAAATATATTTTTCCATTCGGATGGCCGTCTCTTTACATTGTTGACGATTTCTTTGCTGAGCAGAAGCTTTTTAGTTTGATGTAGTCCAATTCAGTTATTTTAGCTTTTACTTCCCTTGCCTTTGAAGTCAAACTCATAAAATCCTCTTTAATTCCAAGGTCCTTGAGTTTAGTTCCTATGTTATCTTCTATGCATTTTATTGTTCCAGGTCTATATCCAGGTCCTTAATCCATTTTGAGTTAATTTTGGTGTGTGGTGATAGAGAACAATCTAGTTTCATTCTTTTGCAGGTGGCTTTCCAGTTTTTCCAGTACCATTTATTGAAGAGGCTTTGCTTTCTCCACTGTATGATTTTGGATTTTTTTCTTGTCAAAAATTATTTGCCCATATGAATATGGGTTTATTTCTGGACTCTCGATTCTGTTCCACTGGTTCGTATGTTTGTTTTGCTGCCAGTACCATGACGTTTTGATTACTGTCGCTTTGTAGTGTAATTCGAAGTCGAGCAGAGTGATGCCTCCTCCCTCGATTTTTTTTTTTCTTCAGAACGGCTTTGGCAATTCAGAGTCTTTTGTGCTTCCATACAAATCTGATGATTTTTTTTCTATTTCTTTAAAAAATGCCAATGAGATTTTGATGGGGATTGCATTAAATCTGTATAATGCTTTAGGTAATATGGTCATTTTAACTATGCTGAGTCTTTCAATCGAAGAACGTGGGATATTTCCCATTTCTTTGTATCTTCTTCAATTTCTTTTAAAAGGATCTTATAGTTTTCATTATATAGGTCCTTCACATGTTTCATTAGATTTATTCCTAGGTATCTTATTCTTTTTCTTGCAATTGAAAAAGAAATGATTTTTCCACTTCTGTTTCTGACCATTCTTTATTATAGTATAAGAACACTATGGATTTTTGAACATTGATTTTGTATTCAGAAACTTTACTGTATTTGCTTATTGTTTCTAGTAGTGTTTGTGTGGAGTCTTTAGGATTTTCTATCATGTCATCTGCAAATAGTGACAGTTTTACTTCTTTGTTTCCTTTTTGGATGCCTTTTATATCTTTCTTTTGCCTGATCGCACTCGCTAGACCCCCAAAGTTATATTGAATAACAGTGGCGATAGTGGACAACCTTGCCTTGTTCCTGATCTTAGAGGGAAGGTTTTTAGTTTTTCACCATTGAGTATAATGTTGGCTGAGTGTTTGTTGTATATGGCTTTTATCAGGTTAAGATACTTTCCTTCTATACTGATTTTGTTATAGGGTTTCGATCATTAATGTATGCCTTGTCTTGTCGAAGGATTTTTCTGCATCTATTGATATGATCATATGATTCTTATTTTTTAATTTGTTTATGCGTTGTATCACATTAATCGATTTGCGTATATTGAACCATCCTTGTGCCTCTGGGATGAAGCCCACTTGATTGTGGTGTATAATCTTTTTAATATGTTGCTGTATTCGATTCACTAGTATCTTATTTAGGATTGTTGCTTCTGTGTTCATGAGAGATATCGATCTGTAGTTTTTTCCTTGTGTGTATTATTATACTAGGTTTTGGTATCAGGGTATATTGGCTTCATAAAATGAGTTGGGAAGTATTGCCTACTCTTCCATTTTTTGGAAGAGTTTGAGGAGAATAGATATTAAATCTTCTTTGAATGTTTGGTAGAATTCACTGGTGAAGTCATCTGGTCCTGGACTTTTACTTTTTGGTAGGTTTTTGATGATTGTTTCAATTTCCATAATGCTGATCGGTCTATTTAGATTTTCCAGTTTTTCTTGATTCAGTCTACGAAGGTTGTATCTTTTAAAGTACTGGTCCATTTTTTCTAGGTTATTAAATTTGGTGTTATATACTTTTTCATAGTATTCTTGTGTGATCCTTTGTATTTCTGCAGTGTCTGTCATAATTTCCCCTCTTTCATCCCTGATTTTGTTTATTTGTGTCCTTTCTCTCTTTTCTTTAGCGAGTCTAGTGAGGGGTTTGTCAATTTTATTAACCTTCTCAAAGAACCAACTCCTTGTTTTATTTATTTTTTCTATTGTTTTTTTTCCCGATTTCATTTATTTTTGCTCTAATTTTGATTATTTCTTTACTTCTGCTGACTTTAGGTTTCATTTGTTCTTCCTTTTCTAGTTTTTGAAGATGAAGCGGTAGGTAGTTTATTTGAGCTAGTTCTTGTTTTTGGAGGTAGGCGTGTAATGATATGAACTTTCCTCTTATGACCGCTTTTGCTGTGTCTCAAAGTTTTGATATGTTCTACTATCATTATCATTTGTTTCTATGTATCTCTTGATCTCTCTTTTTATTTCTTACCTGACCCAGTTATCCTTCAGTAGCATGTTGTTTAATCTGCATGTATTTGTGTTTCTTCCTGCTTTCTTTTTGCAGTTGATCTCTAATTTCAAAGCATTATGATCAGAGTATATGGTTGGTATGATTTCAACCCTCTTATATTTGTTGAGTGTATCTCTGTGTCCCAGTATGTGGTCGATTCTTGAGAATGTTTAATGTGCACTAGGGAAGAATGTATAAGCAGCTATTTTGGAATGGAAGGCTCTATAAATGTCAATTATGTCCATTTGGTCTAATCTTTCAATTAAGGATGTTACTTCCTTATTGATTTTCTGTTTGGATAATCTGTCCATATCCTACAGTGGAGTATTAAGTCCCCTACTACGATAGTGTTTCCGTCTGTTTCTTTCTTTAGTTTTGTTAGTAATTGCTTTACATATTTTGGGGCTCCCTGTTTGAGAGCATAGATATTAATAAATGTTATATCTTCTTGGTGCATGATTCCCTTTATCATTATGAAGTGTTCCTCAGTATGTTTCTATACTATTTTTATTTTGAAGTCTATTTCGTCTGATATTAGTACTGCTACTCCCGCTTTTCCATGAATGCCATTTACTTGAAATATCATTTTCAACCCTTTCTCTTTGAGTCTATATTAGTTTTTGGAGCTATGATGTGTCTTCTGGAGGCAGCATATGGCTGTGTTTTGTTTTTTGATCCATTTTGCAATGCTGTGCCTTTTTATTGGTGAGTTCAGTCCAGTAACATTTAGGGTAATTATTGAAATATGAGGTCTTTTTATAGATATTTTGTCTTTTGCCTTCTGGTAGCTCGGTGTTTTCATTGCTTCCTTCTCCCTGTGTTTTTGTTTTCTTTATTGTGGTTGACTCTTGTGGGTTTTCCCTCTCGTTCTTGTTTTATGTTATATACTTGGGTTCTGAATCTTTTGTGTGTGTTTACCATTATGAATATGCAAAGGATACTGTGTGTGTATA
>NW_011889116.1:2059544-2083638 GCF_000151845.1 Pteropus vampyrus
CGATGATAATCTAATTGGTTTACTTTTTTAAGTTACCGTCTTCTCCCTGACTGCCCTTACAATTTCAATACAATTTCAATACAATATATATATATACAGTCTGCCATTTTCTTTTGCACATGCCATATCTCGATTCCCCTTTGCGAATTTGGATCTTTGAATCCTCCCATTTTCAGTCATTGTTATCTCAGTTTTCCCCTATGTATGCTGAATGTTCATTACTATCTTGCTATAACAATTCTCTTTTTAATGTTTAAGTTTATAATGTCCTGTTGTTATTAAGGGTTGCACTTCTCTGCTTCTATTTGCCAGATAGTCACCTTACTCCTAATTTTGTTTTGTTTTTTGGTCATTTTGTTTTAGGTGAGCTGACTCCTTTCAGTATTTACTGTAGTGCAGATCTCGTAGTGGAGAATTCTCTCAATTTTTGTATGTCTTGAAAGGTCTTAATTTATCCTTCATATCTAAAGGAGAGCGTAACTGGATACATTATTCTAGGCCGGTAGTTCCTTTCACTTAATAGTTTGAATATCTGATTCTACTCCTTTCCAGATTGTAAAATTTGTGCTGAGAAGTCCGATGATAATCTAATCGGTTTACTTTTATAAGTTACCGTCTTCTCCCTGGCTGCCCTTACAATTTCAATACAATTTGTCTTAGTGAATGTCTTTTTGGGTTGAGGTAATTGGGTGTTCTATTAAATTCTTGAATTCCAAGTGCAGTTCATTCCTTAGATTTGGGAAATTCTCATCAACTATTTGTCTGAAAATGCTTTCTAGTCCCTGCTCCTTTTCCTCACCTTTGATAATGACCATTATTTTTAAGTTTCCTCTCCTGATGGTATCAGTTAGTTATTGTATTTCTCGTTCATTCTTTTTCATTCTTTAGTTTCTGTCTTCTTCCTTGTGATTTATTTCTAGATTTCTGTCTTCAATATCACTGATACTTTCCTCCATTTGGTTGACTCTATTTCCCAAGCTTGCTATTTCATTTTTCAACTGTTGCAGTGTGTGTGTGTGTGTGTGTGTGTGTGTGTTTATCTCCAGAAGGTCTATTTGGTTCTTTTTGAGGGTTTCAATCTCCTTGCCATGCTCATTTAGTTATTTTTTTTAAATTCCTGAAATTGTTGATATGTCTTGTTTCAGAACTTACTGAGTTTTTTTCTGAATTACCATCCTGAATTCTGTCATTTAAGTTGCATATTTCTATGTCTGTAAGCTTATTTTTTTCGAGATTTTTCTCTCTTTCTCAGATGCCTTGTCATCTTGGTTGTTCATAGTGTTTAATGGACTATTTCTTCGCCTGTGCATTAATGGAAATGTATTCCACTTTTTTTTTTCCAGAAAGATTTATTCTATAAATGTCTCTCTTTAGCCTGTTGCAAAGAAGGTGCTTTTCTTTTGGTTTCCAGTAGATGGTTTCTAAGTCTCTTGGATCCCTGCTTTATATAAAGCCTTAATAATGCCTTTTAATTTTCTTGTAAATATTTAATCATGCTCGTTATCCTGTCTCAGTCTCTGTTAGTGTTAGTGATAGTTTCAGTAGCGTT
Source organism: Pteropus vampyrus (assembly GCF_000151845.1). NCBI lineage: Eukaryota > Metazoa > Chordata > Mammalia > Chiroptera > Pteropodidae > Pteropus > Pteropus vampyrus. Next base: position 2,061,094 of record NW_011889116.1, read on the forward strand.
TGCTCAGATTCTCCCGGGTCTCTGTGGTATTCGGTCTTGGAGGATATGGGGGAAGGAGCCCACTTGGTTGGGGGATGTGTGCTGCAGCTCAGCTTAGGTTTTGCAATTGCTGCTGGTAAAAATCACCTGTTGTTTCTCTGCTGTTCCGCTTTTCTGCTTTGTGCCTTGATGACTGGGTCGTGCCACCGATACCATGGAGCTCACGACTCTCCCAGGCAAGGATTTTCAGGGAATTCACTGCACCTTCTTCCATCCACCTCCTCCTACAGGTAGCTCCAGTGGCTGCAAGAGGCAGCTTCTTTATTTCTCCCAGTCCACTGCCCAAAACCTGGTGTTCTGACCTGTGGTAGCTCTTATGCGCAGATCCCATGCTCAAACATGCTGGTGTGCATTTTTGGTGTTTTTTTTTGTTGTTGCTGTTATTGAGTTTTAGTAGTTCAGCTTATTATCGTTTCAAGGGGAGAGATTTGTGGATGTTTCTCACTCCGCCATGTTTCTCCAACTCCTTATTTATTTATTTTTATGGTGATATTGCTTAATGAAAGTCAATAAGTTTCAGCTGTACATTTTAACAGTAAGGCATATATATATATTTACATTGTGTGTTCACCTCTCATAGTTAGATTTCTTTCTGTTACCACATTTTGACCCCTTTTACCCCATCTAAGTCACTCTCCCCCCTCTTCCCTACCCTCTGGTAATCACTAGTCTATTTTCCATGTTCATGAGTCTCTGTTTGTCCTGTTCATTTGTTGCTTTCAGGTTTATATCTCACATATAAGTGATACGATGTGATTTTCTACTTTTTCTGTCTGGCTTACTTCACTTAGTATAATTATCTCGAGGTCTATACATGTTGTCACAAATGGAAGTATTTCATCTCTTCTTATGGCTGAGTAATATTCCATTGTATATATGTATCACTGCTTCTTTATCCAATCATCTATTGTAAGACATTTCAGTTGCTTCCATGTCCTGGACACTGTGAATAATGCTACTGTGACTCTGATTAGGGCCTAATATCCAAAATATACAAAAAGCTCATACAACTCAATAATGACAAAAAATGATACAATAAAAAAATGGGCAGAGGACCTGGATAGGCACTTCTCCCTAGAGGACATACAAATGTCCAACAAATACATGAAAAAATGGTCAACATCGCTAGCTAATTGGGAAATGCAAATCAAAAGCACAATGTGATACCATCTCACACCTGTTTGAATAGCTATAATCAACAGGACAAGTAATAACAAATGTTGGAGAGGATGGGGAGAAAAGGGTACCCTCATGCACTGCCGGTGGGACTGCAAATTGGTACAGCCACTATGGAAAATAGTATGGAGGATCCTCAAGTAACTAAGAATTGATCTACCATATGATTCAGCAATCCTTCTACTGGGTATTTACCCCAAAGAATTGAATTCTCATATCCTAAAAGATATTTTCACACCGATACTCACCTTTTAATCTAAGACACGTTATAACTGAAGTCCTTTTGATCCTTCCCTCTTATTTACCTCTGTAAGTGTGTGTGTCTCTTAAGTAGCATCATTTTGAGATTCTGATTTGCATGTCAGTTTACCCAGTTATCCCTGTCTGTTTCCTTATTCTTAAGATTGGTGGGTGCATTTTCTGCTAGTGCTGAACTTTGAAAGAGACTGAACCCTTCCTGCCTCTGTTCTCAATAATGATTCAGTTATACTGAACGCCAGAATTTCCACTGTTGGGACAATTAAAGACATAGGAACAATATAAGTTAAACCACATAAATTTGATCACAATTCCCTTATTTATGACCAGTTAACCCCACTATGGTAAGACAGAACTGTTTGGCCCACAATACCATAATCAAAGCACCTTCCACTCTGTTTCTGGCACTCACAAATCCAAATGGTAAAATAACATCATACAGTCAAAAACAAACATGAAAACTTCAAATAATCAGGGAGCATATACTAACCACTGAACTCTTCTTTGACTCTACCACATTAGTCTCCCTTTCTTGAGACATGCCTCAGAGTATACAAGGAGTTTAAATGCTTTTTGAGTTCTCAGGCTCAGTATCCACATGTTTCTTTCCTTAACCATTTTGTCCTTAAGAAATGAGGTACAGTGACTCTAATTTTAATGCTCGATATTTGTAGGCATAGACTTGCACTCTCTGAGGATCTTAGAATATCTTAGAGAAATTTTCTGATTAATTTTAACATTATCTTAGTAAGGCAGGGAAAAAATTATATTTTATGACTGAAGTTGTTAAAATGATAAAAGGTAAGGTGGCTGTGCAAGGTCACAGTTATCTTGAGATAGAACTCAGCCAACTTTCTGGTCTTTGGCTAACACTGGATTACTTCAGAAGATATTTGTCAATTTCTGTTCTTGTTCAGAGTAGGCTGTTGATGGTACATATATATTTGGGAGGCTGTTGGTAGCTCTACATAGTTGAAAAAATATTGGGGAGAGAATAGTGGTATCTGGCTACTAAATCCTTCCAGTTTAGCTCTGTATCTAGTGATGCGACACTAATTGTCAACAATCTCCCCAAGTCTCGGGCCTTTGAATTTTGTCCCTTTCTTGTTAATTTATTGTAACCTTTTGGCAGAGACTTTCTTACCCTGTCAAATCTGGACTGAAGGAAAGCTGCCTCAGCAAGAATGGGATTAATTTGACAGGAAGGGATGGGTGGATGGTTGGTAGTTGGATTCAGATTAACTGAGGTTTGTCTGTTCTTCACAAATCTATCACAATTTCCTCGTTATATCCACATCCACTGTTATACTCTTGCTCAGGTGCCTTTTACATATAAGAAGGTATAATAGATTGCAATAAAGATTTATTAAATCAAAAGACCTTCTCTCCCATTCATTAACACCAACATTTTAGGATTGATGCTGGTATTTTAATCAAGAATTTAAAAATATGAACCAGTTAAAATGGAAAACTGAAACTAATGCAAACATCGTCCTTCATTTTGAGTTAATTTCATCACTTAAATTAGGTAAGATATCAGATCTATCCTTTAAAAAAAAACCAGAAAAAAGGAAACATTAACCATATATAGCTAAGTTATCTCTCTGGAGGCAATGAATACTTTTCCAGTTGGCATGGGAGGAGAACACCCCGATACCTGTTTTTTTTTTTTTTTTTTTTTTTTATATAGCTTACATCTTGAATGCCCCAGTTAAGCCTTTGTAGGCACTGAGGGGTTGACAAAGTCCTATGGGTAAGAATTACTGGCTTGCAAATATTAATGAGTTTTTAATAATCATCATCCAGTTTTATTAGGAAATTTCCCCAGTTTAAGAGCACCAAAAATGTAGCAATTAGAAAGTTCATCACACAGCTACATGATTACAGGAGTCTTGTCCCAGATTCTAACAGATACTGTAATGGTTTCATAAGGGCTGTGAGAACCACAATTTACAACAGCAATACAAAAGCTAGTTATTGTTCAGTCTCACGTTGCCAGAGGACCCTTATGTTTACAATAATTTGGACCTCTGGATAACCCTACAGAGAGGCATCAAGTAAATGAAAAATAAGTGTTGTAACAAAAAATAAAATGTACAGACTCAAGTTATTTACTATACTAACACTGAAGGGCAAAGGCCATTGATTGATTCATGCCAACATCTCACTATCTGGACTTTGATGAGACCAAGTGTGGGAAAGAGCTCTCGATCAGTTTGATACCATTGTTACCAACCACCCACCTGGTCCTTCTAGTGAAATTAATCCCATCCTTGTTGAGGCAGTTTTCCATCGGTCAAGATTTGACAGGAGATGCAGAATGGGTTGGCCCCACAACCACATGTGGTGGTTGAGAATAGAGAAGATTGTCTTGGCTGTGAAGGTCACCCCCAGAGGAGTGAGGAGTCCTGGCCCCATACCAGGCTCCCAAGCCCAGGGTTCCAGTGCCAAGGAGAGAAGTTCCCACAAGTTCTGGCTTATTTCCTGAGGGACTCACTCACTCTAAGTTCCAGCACTAGGGACATAAAGAGAGGAACTGAATTATCTGACTTCAGGGTGAAGGTTGGAGGGGCAGCTCTCTCCCAGACAGAAGTGCTAGAAGAAGAAATATTCCTTTGTTGAGCTCTTCCCACATCCAGGGTGCAGACTTCTTTCAGTGCCATATCTGAACCTGGCTTATAGTTAGGCCCCTCCCAGGAGGCCCTGGGGCTGGCAGGCCCTGTAGCCAGTTTGGACTCAGTCAAAGCACCACCCAGCTACCTCCATAAATGACACACCCAAACACCAGACTCAGTAGGCACCAGAGCCCCACTAAAGTGAATCCTGCTCTGTAAGGTTAGCCTCTGTACAATAGCTCCTCGACTATAGTCATGGCTAGTCTTCATAATCAATCAGCCTGAAGGTCAGTCCCTCTCATTGACATTCAAACAGTAATCAAGGCTCAACTACAACAGGAAGGTCTAAAAAATACATACAAGGTATACAAATCTGGAGCACCTGGCTCAGGTGACCAGAGAGACTGCCCACTGGATCCCACAGGATACCTACTATACAAGACCACTCTCCTAAGACCAGGAGACATAGAAGCCCTACCTAATACATAGAAACAAACTCAGAGAGGTAGCCAAAATGGGGAGACAAAGAAATACATACCAAATGAAAGAACAGAACAAAGATCCAGAAAAAGAACTAAACAAAATGGAGACAAGCAATCTACCAGATGCGCAGTTCAAGACACTGCTTATAAGGATGCTCAATAAACTTAGGGGAATAGTAGATAAACTCAGTGAGAACTTTAACAAAGAAATAGAAAACATAAAATGGAAACAGAAAACATAAAAAAGAACCAGTCAGAAATGAAGGATATAATAACCAAAATGAAGACGACATTAGAGGGAATCAACAGTAGATTAGATGAAACAGAGGCTCAAACCAGTGATTTAGAAGATAAGGTAGAGAAAACACACAATCACAACACCAAAAATAAAAAAGAATCTTAAAAAATGAGCATAGTGTAAGGGGCCTCTGGGAAAACACCAAGCATACCAACATTTGCATCATAGGAGGCTAGAAGAGAGAGAGCAAGAAATTGAAAACTTATTTGAAGAAATAATGACAAAAATTTTCTTAACTTGGCAAAGGAAATAGACATACAACCCCAGAAGCACAGAGTCTCAAACAAGATGGACCCAAATAAGTCCACATGAAGACACATCAGAATTAAAATGCCAAAGATTAAAGACAAAGAGAGAATCTTAAAAGCAGCAAAAGAAAAGCAGTTAGATATCTACAAGGGAGCTCCCATAAGACTGTCAGCTGATTTCTCAGCAGAAACTTTGCAGGCCAGAAGGGATTGGCAGGAAATATTCAAAGTGATGAAAAGCAAGGACCTACAACCGAGACTATTCTATCCAGCGAAGCTATCATTTGATATTGAAGGAGAGATAACAAGCATCCCAGACAAGAAAAAGCTAGAGGTTCATCACCAGCAAAACAGTATTGCAAGAAATGTTAAAGAGATTTCTTTAAGAAGAAGAAAAACAGATAAAAATATGAATAACAAAATGGCTATAACTACAAATCTATCAACAATTACTTTAAATATAAATGTAATAAATGCTCCAATCAAAAGACATAGGGTGGCTGAATGTATAAGAAAACAAGACCCCTACATATGCTGCCTACAAGAGGCTCATTTTACATCAAAAGACACACACAGTCTGAAAGTAAAGGAATGGAAAAAGATATTTCATGAAAAATGAAACAAAAAACTGAGGTAGCAATATTTATACCAGACAAAATAGACTTTAAAACAAAGCGAGAGACAAAGAAGGACCCCATAATCTCTCTTCTGAATATTTATCCAAAGAAACTCAAAGCACGACTTTGAAGGAACATGGGCATCTTGTGTTCATTGCAACATTATTTACAATAACCAAGATAGAAAGGCAACCTGGGTGTTCATCAGTGAATAAATGAATAAAAACATGGTACATATACACAATGAGATATTACTCAGCCACAGAAAAATAATGAAATCTTGCCCTCTGCAACAACACAGATGAACCTACAGGGTATTGTGCTGTGTAAAGTAACTCATATGCTTTAACTTCTATGTGAAATCTAAAGAACCGTATAAACAAATAAACAATAGAAACAAAGTCATAGATACGAAAAGCATTTGATAGTTGCTAGATTGGGAGCATGTAAGGATGGATGAATGGGGAAAGTATAAGAGGTACACATTGGTGATTACAAAATAGTCATGGGATGTAGAGTATAGCATGGGGAATATAGTTAGTAGTATTGTAATAACTATGTATGATGTGAGGTTGGTATTGAATTTATTGGGATGATTACTTTGTAAGTTATATAAATGTCTAATCACTGCATTGTCCATCTGAAACTAATATAATATTGTATGTCAACTCTAATTGAAAAAAATAAAAATATAAAAATATAGGAAGAGATATCCAAATTCTATTTCATATTATTGAGTAACAGCTGTAATAGAATTTATAGTCCAGATATTTTAAGTTCTAAATAACATTTTTTATTTTAGTAAAAGTAATTTTAAATTGGAAAAGTGACTATAATAAGGAAGAATATAACATCTTCTGTAACTATACATTTATTGTTTTAAAAAGATTATATTACTTTCTATGGCCATATTTCTTAATTATATTAATTCTATTTGGTAACAGTGATAATATAGTTTTTGGAAAACAATATATGTAAGATTGTTAAAATCAAAATACCAAAAATGAGATTCAAACTTAGTTTTTTTGAGGAAAAAAAATGCCCAGTTGTCATATGTAACTCAAAGTTTTAGTGCTCTTGATGATTTTAAGTGATACTGAAAAATCTAGTTAATTCTCAAATAGTCCTTAAGCTTATCAATCAATGTGTGTTATCCAATGTTACGCTGGAGAAAGAAAGGGGTCATCTACATGCTAAACTTGTATTAGTGAGAACTGAGCATATCTCAAGTCTTAGACTTCTTATGACAAGACTTTAGATTAAAATGATAGCTTAGAAAATCCACAAGGACACTGTTCTTGAGCAATGGTTCCTAAATAATAAATTTTCATAAGCACAAAAACTTACCACTCATGAGCAAATAGCTATGGTTGCCAGTTATTTGGTGCCTACTGGGAACCAAGTACATGCTCTCCACATTTTCTCTTATTTGATCCTTACAACACATGAGGATCACATGAAAGGAAGACAGTCGAATAATATTTTAACATGAGAGAATTGAGCCCTAAAGAAATTGTCACTTTCCTCAATATCATGCAACAGGGAAGTGATGGAGCTAGAATTTGAAGTCATGTCTATTTAATTCTCAAGCTTGTGTTTATTTGACTATAATACAGACAAAATATTCCAAGAAGAAGAGATGTCTTATGAATGGTAAGTCAGCTAAATGTTCTACAAGGAACATTGAGAGTAAGGACTAGGACAAAGGGGGAGCAAAAAGTGGAGAGGATCTGGATGATACCACCATGTGCTGAGTAGAGGGTGAGGCAAGGAGCAGACTAAAATGTTATAAGACTATAACATTTTTATGTCACCTGACCTAGATCTAGCTGTTGGTAATAGTGCTCTATTGAGCCCAATTGCTAGACATATTTTGGAGTGAGCACTATCTCCTTTGTGTTACAGCCTCATACTTCAGAAGGGACTTTAACAGTGTTCCTCTTATTTGTTATCTTTAGAAATCTGACTTCCTAACTTGGATGTTTTATTTCTTAAAATGATCATATTTGAAGTAAGAGTGAGGGTTCCTCAAATGAAAGAAACCTAAGGGATTGAGACACCTCAGGATTCTGTCCTAAGAAGAGGTCTTTTCACCTAAGAAGAGATCATCCATGATGAGGTGATTTTATCCTGGACTATTTCTAGGGTGAAATCACACACTCTATATTTTTTCTGGGTAGCACATTGAAATGTATTGGTTTGGGCCCCACTAAGTTTGCATATGCTATAATTCAGTCAGGGGCTATGCTGAGATTTACCTTTGAATTATCTATGGAAAACACAAAAATATGGTGAAGACTGAAGGGGGATGTTTAAATATCTTTCAAGAGTCAATTTTTTAGTCATCCAATGGATAGACAAAATAGGAAATAGCTTTATCTATTCATTAAAATAAATCTTGTATAAGGAGAGTTATTTATCAACACAGGATTAAATTGGAATATTTGTATATTTTTGAAAACAATCTTAAAACTATTCTAGATCTGATTTTTCAATAATTAATAAAAGGCTCAATTTTTTATAGTCTCAGCTGGTGAGGTTTTATTTTCTTCCAATTTCCTCTCTCCTTTCTAATGCTGACACTATCTCTAGTCTAGTTAAGCTCATTTGCTCTGGTACTGTCAGACATTCAGAACAGTTGGTCAGTGCCCTCTTTATAACTTTTTATACTTGAGGATGGTAATTAAACTGCCTCTTGGCTCTCTTTCACCAGGCTAAACAAAACCAACTCATTTAAACTTTCCTCATAGACCCTATTTACTAACACTTTAATCCTCCCCCCACACCCCTGCTGCACTTCTCTGGATCTTCTCCAATTGCTTTGCAATTGTTTTAAGAAGTAACTTAATGAATGGGCCTAAGTAGGGTTAGACATCAAAAAAAGATTAATAAATGACTTAGAAATTGAGAAAGGTTGTTCAGTGTAGGGCCAAGAGCACTGAACTAGGAGTCAGAAGAATTTAGTTTTGTCCTCACTCTGCTACTTACTAGGATTTAACAAAAAAAAAAAACAAAGAAACCCAAAGTTTGGACAAATCATCTAAATGTCTCTATCAACTTATCATCTGTAAATCTGACATAAGCTCATCTGCCCTGCTTGCTTCCCATAGTGAGTCTCAAATGAGATAATTTATGTGAAAACACTTTCTTTAGCTTCAAACAAAGAGATCAAAAAATGCTTTAGCGCTTCCGGTCAAGATGGCAGAGTAAGTAAACACGGTACTCTCTTCCTCTCATGACAACATTAACATTAGAACTAAACTATAGAAGAACCATGACTGAGAATTGCCTGAAGTCTAGCTGAACAGAAGTCCTACAATTAAGTACATACAGAAGAAAACATATTGAAACTAGCAGGATCAGAGAGACATGGAATGGGATGGTCCCCCACACACATGTGGTGGTTAAAAACCAGGAAAGTGACATTGACTGCAGGAGTGAGGAGTGAGGGGGTCTCAGCTCCATACAAACTTCCCAGGAAAGGCTTCCAGTGCCAGAAAGAGAAGTCCTCACAAGTTCTGGTGGTAAAAACCAATGGAGATTGTGACTGAGTGAAACAGAGGGCTGCTGGAGTACCAGACATTACTTTTTAAGGGCTCATGCACGGACTTACTTCTGGATGGACACACTCACACTGAGCTCCAGCACTGGGGCAGCAACTCAAAAGGTACAAGGGACGTATGAGGAAGAATTAATTTTTTTGGCCTCAAGGAGAGGGCCGGAGGGGCGGCTTTCTCCCAGACAGAAGTGCTGGCAGAAGCCATCGTTCCTTTGTTGAGCTCTACCCTCATTCAGCACACATGTACAGATAGGCACTATATTTGAGTCTCCATCAACCTAGCTAACACCATTTGCCCTGCCCTGGTGATTCCCAGAGATCATCCCACCCAACTTGTGGGCCCAAACAAGCCACTTCCAGTTTCTATTCTATACAAATGGACTGTCTTAGGTCATACTGTGAACTTTAGTAAAATCTCTTAAAGGTTTACAAATCTCAACAAACAGCATCTGGCCTCAGCATGCCCTGTACCTCTTATTAAGCAGCTCCAAGCCCAGCACTAGTGACGGCCAGTCTCAGTTTGCAGCTTACTTTCTCCTAGGCACCTCAAAGCCAAGCATAAGTGGCAACCACCTGCAGATCACTTTGTAGCTCATACCAAGTGGCCCTAGGAAGGACAGAGGCAGCAGCTGACTTTGGCATGCACTGAAGCACCTCCTAAGAGGCTCCAGAATTGACATACCTAGAGACCAGCTTCAGGCCATACCAGAGCACCGCCCAGCCACCTCCACATATGAAAATCACAAGGGACAGACTGGGCAAGAACTAGAGCCCCACTAACATGAATCCATCTCTGTAGGTTCAGTCCTTACGCAAGAGCTCCCCCACTGTAGTCACAGCCAGTTCTCACGATCAATCAGCCCACAGATCAATCTCTCCCATTGATGTGCCAACAACAATCAAGGCTCAACTACAACAGGAGGGTACAGATACTGACAAAAGTTACATATTTGGAGCATCCAACTCAGGTGACCAGGGAGACTGCACCATTGGGCCCCATAGGACACCTATTACATAATGCTACTTTACTAAGACCAGGAGACATAGCAGCTCTACATAATACATAGGAAAAAACCACAGGGAGGCAGATAAAATGAGCAGACAAAGAAATGTCCCAAATGGAAGAAAAGAACAAACCTCCAGTAAAAGAACTAAACAAAATGGAGACAAGCAATCTACTAGATGCACAGTTCAAAACACAGGTTATAAGAATGCTCAATGATCTCAGTAAGCACATCGACCAACAAGAAAGAAAACATAAAAATGGAGATAGAAAACACAAAAAAGAACCAGTCAGAAATGAACAATACAATAACCAAAATGAAGAACACATTAGAGGAAATCAACACTCGATTAGATGAAGCAGAAGATCCAATCAAAAATTTAGAAGGTAAGGTAGCAGAAAACACCCAATAAGAACATCAACAAGAAAAAAAGAATCCCCTCCAAAATGAAGATAGTTTAAGGAGCCTCTGGAACAACATCAAGTGTACCAACATTCATATCATAGGAGTACCAGAAGGAGAAGAGAGAGCAAGGAATTGAAAACCTATTTGAAGAAATAATGATGGAAAACTTCCTTAACCTTGCAAAGAAAATAGATATTAAAGTCAAGTAAGTGCAGAGTTCCAAACAAGATGAACCTAAAGAGGCCCACATCAAAATTCATCATAACTAAAATGCCAAAGTTTAATGATAAAGGGAGAATCTTCAAAGTAGCAAGAGAAAAGCAGTTAGTTACCTACAAGGGAGCTCTCATCAGACTGTAAGCTGATTTCTCAGCAGAAACTTTGCAGGCCAGAAGGGATCTGCAGGAAATATTCAAAGTGATGGAAAGTAAGGACCTACAATCAAGATTAATCTACCCAGCAAAGCTATCGTTTAGAATTGAAGGACGGATAAGGAACTTCCCAGACAAGAAACAGCTAAAAGCATTCATCACCACTAAGTCAATATTACAGGAAATGTTGGAGGGACTTCTTTAAGAATAAGAAAAAAAAGATAAAAAATGTGAATCATAAATGGCAATAACTATATATCTATCAACAATTACTTTAAATGTAAATGGATTAAATTTTCCAATCAAAAGATAGGGTGGCTGAATGGATAAGAAAACAAGATCCTTATGTATGCTGCCTACAAGAGACTTACTACACATCAAAAGACACAGACTGGAAGGAAAGATGGAAAAAAAGATATTTCATGAAAATGGAAAGGAAAAAGAAGCTGGGTAGTAATACTTATACCAGACAAAATAGACTTTAAAACAAAGACTATAAGGAAAAAAAATGGCGTAGATGACAGAGGCTTTGATCACCCCTCTTGTGACAAAATCGAAGTTGCGATGGAAACATGGAGCAAACAGCAAGGAAAGTCACCTGGGATCTAGATGAACAGAAGCACTACAACTAAGGAGAGAAATAATTAATCAACCGGCAACAGTAAAAGGTGGGAGGGGGCAAAGACACAAGGCCACCTGGTCCTGAGCGGATGAGCGGGACAGAGGCTATGACAGTGGCAGCTGGCAGCTGCAGACACTCCTCTTAAAGGGGCTGTGTCTGTGAACGGAGTTTCGTGGTGATGGAATTGCTCACTCTGAGCACCAGGGCCAGGATGGCTGCTAGGAGAGCACCAGGGACTTAAAGGGGGACTCCGAGTTGTCAGAGTAAGGGCTAGAGGTGAGGAACTCTTCCAGACAGAAGTGCCGGTGGTATCCATTTTTCCTCTGTTGAGCCCTGTCCCAACCCAGTGTGCGGATCCAGCATTGCCATACCTGAGACATCATCAAACTGGATAATACAGGTCATGTTGCCCAGAGGATTCTCTGAAACTCCACTTCCCCCAACACCCGACCCCACCCAAGATACATCTAGGTGTGTCTTCAGCTAGCATAGTACTACTTGCTGATCAGTGCCAAGACTAACACTGGTGGCAGCTGGCCTAAGTTTTTGGTGTAGTTTCTTAGGCAACTATAAGCACAGCACCTGTGGATTGCTTGCTGAATCTTAACAGAGGGCCCCGGAGGGCACCAGGCTGGGGCTAAACAGCCTGCAGCTGAATCCCTCTCAGAACTCTGCCCCTGAACACCTACTACACAAAATTACACTAATAAGATCAGGAGACTTAGGAGCTTTGCTTAGTACATAGAAACAGACACATAAAGGCAGCCAAAATGTGAAGGGAAAGAAGCAGAAACCATATGAGAGAACAGAACAGAGATCTAGGAATAATGGAGTCAAGCAATCTAGCAGGTACAGAGTTCAAAACACTGGTTATAAAGATGCTCAATGAACTTAGGGGAAGTGTAAATGAATTCAGTGAGAACTTTAACAAAGAGGTAAAAAAACATAAAAATGGAAATGAAAATTATAAAAGTGAACCAGTCAGAAATGAAAACACATTATCTGAGATGAAGAGTATATTAGAGGGAATCAATAGAGTGGATAAAGAAGAGAATCAATATAGAGGATGGGGAAGCCAAGGACACTCATTCAGAATGGCAAGAAAAAAGAAGCCAAGACTATAATAATAATTTAAGGAGCCTATGTGACACTATTAAATAAAAAATCATCCCTGTCATAGGGGTATCTAAAGGAAAACAAGACATTGAAGAGCTCTTTGAAGAAATAATGTTGGAAAATATCCCTCACCTGGAGAAGGAAATAAACATAAAATCCCAGGAAGCTCAGAGAGACCACAAAACCAGGAACCCAAAGAGGTCCACACCAAGATACATCATGATTAAAATGCTGAAGGTTAAATAGAAAGAGAGAATCTTAAAATCGGCAAGAGAAAAGCAGTTAGTTACTTACAAGGGAGCACCCATAAGACTGGCAACTGATTTCTCAAAAGACACTATACAAGACAGAAGGACTTGGCACCGAATATTCAATGTGATGAAAACCCAGGAGCTACAACAAAGAATACTTTATCCAGCAAAACTATCATTTAGAGTCGAAGGACAGATAAAGAGTTTCCCAGATAAAAATAAGCTAAGAGAATTTTCCAACAGTAAGCTAGTATTACAGGAAATGTTGGAGGGACTTCTTTAAGAAGAAAAAAACATGTATGAAAAACAGGAATAAAGAATGATAATAACTACATTTCTATCAACATGGACCTCAAGTGGAAAAGAATTAAGTGTTACAACCAAAAGATAGAGTGGCTGAAAGGATAAAAAAACAAGACTTCTACATATGCTTCCTATAAGAGACTCACTTCAGATTAAAAGACACGCAGACTAAAAGAAAGGGAATGGAAAAAGATATTGCCTTGATGGATGTAGAGGATATTGCTCAGAATGAAATAAGTCAGATAGAGAATGGCATATATTGCATGATTTCTTATATATATAGTATCTAAAGAACAAAATGAACAACAATGATAACAAAAATGGAAACAGATAAACATGGCGGAATGAGAGACATCCCCAGATATCTCCCCTGGAAACATAAAAAAGCTGAGCATCTAAAACTCAACAAAAAACACCCAAACTGCATACCAGCACGTCTGAGCGTGGGATTTGGGCATAAGAGCTAGAACAGGTCAGAACCCCGGGTGTCGGGCAGTGGACTGGGAGAAAAAAAAGAAGCTGCCTCTTGCAGCCGGAACTCACTGTAGGAAGAGGGAGGATGGGAGAAGGTGTTGCGAGTTCCCTAAACTACTGTGCCTGGGAGAGCTGGGAGCTTCATGTGGCCGGTGACAGTGCCCAATATTCAGGGCAGAAAACAGAGAAGTGGAGATCTCAGAAAGCGGAGTCGGAAGAAAAACAACAGGTGAATTTTACCACCCACAGTTGCAAAACATGAGGATGAGCCATAGCCCCCATCCCCCAACCAAAAGGGTCCCTGTCATCATATCCTCTGAGACTGAACACCACAGAACCCCAGAACAATCTGAGCAAATGCTACCGAAGCTATCGCTAACACTAACAGGGACTGAGATTGAGGGTATCGAGCGTGATTAAACATCTATAAGGAAAAAAGAGCACAATTAAGACTTTATATAAAGCAGGGATCTAAGAGGCTTAGATACCACCTACTGAAAATCAAAAGAAAAATGCCTACTTTGCAACAGGCTAAAGAGAGACCTTTATATGATAAATCTTTCTGGAAAAACAGTGGAATACACTTCCATTAATCCCCAGGTGGAGAAATAGTCCATTAAACATCATGAACGACTAAGGTGGCAAGCCATCTCAGAAAGAAAGAGAAAAATCTTCAGAAAATAAACATACAGACATAAAAATATGAGACTTAAATGACAGAGAATTCGGGATGGTACTTCTGAAAAACCTCAATGAGATCTGAAAAGATTCATATCAACAATTTGAGAATTGAAAAAACAACTAGATGAACAGAATGAGTTCTTTAGCAAGGAGATTGAAACCCTCAAAAAGAAATAACTAGAACTGGAGATGAAGAACACACTGCAAGAGATAAAAAAATGAAATAGCAAGTTTGGGAAATAGAGTCAACCAAATGCAGGAAAGGATCAGTGACATCGAAGACAGAGATCTAGAAACAATTCAGAAGGAAGAAGAGAGAAACCAAATAATAAAAAAGAATGAAAGAGAAATACAAGAATGAGCTAATACCATCAGGAGAGGAAACATAAGAATAATGGGCATTATCAAAGGGAAAGAAAAAGAGCAGGGATTAGAAAGCATTTTCAGACAAACAGTTGACAAAAAGTTCCCAAATCTAAGGAATGAGCTGGAGCTTGGAATTCAAGAAGATAACAGAACACCCAATTATCTTAACACAAAAAGACCTTCACCAGGACACATTGTATTAAAATTAACAAAAATCAATGACAAAGACAGAATTCTCAGGTCAGCCAGGGAAAAGAAGATGGTAACCTAAAAAGGAAAACCCATTAGATTATCGTCGGACTTCTCAGCACAAACCTTACAAGCCAGAAACTATTAAATGAAAAGAACTACCAGCCAAGAATAATGAATCCAGCTAAGCTCTCCTTTAGATATGAAAGACAAATAAAGACCTTTCCAAACATATAAAAATTGAGAGAATTCTCCATTACAAGGCCGGCATTATAGGAAATACCGAAAGGGGTCAGCTCACCTAAAACAAAA
Organism: Pteropus vampyrus; assembly: GCF_000151845.1. Taxonomy (NCBI): domain Eukaryota; kingdom Metazoa; phylum Chordata; class Mammalia; order Chiroptera; family Pteropodidae; genus Pteropus; species Pteropus vampyrus. The sequence continues at coordinate 2,076,480 of NW_011889116.1, forward strand.
TGACAAAAAAAGCCATAATTAAGGAAGCACAGGACATTATAAGCATAAACAATAAGAAGAGGTTTGCTATAGCAAGATATTACTGAACCTTCAGCATACATAGGGACAAATTGAGACAACAATGACTGAAAAGGGGAGGATTCAAAGATCCAAATTTGCAAAGGAGAATGGAGATAAAGCATACGCAGAAGAAAATGAAGAAATGTGTATGTACATACATATATATATATATATATATACACACACACATATATATATATATACATATATATGTGTATATATACACACACATATATACACATATATGTGTATATATATATATTCTTTACATATTTGTAATGGTAACCACACACCAAAAATTCAGAACCGAAGTATATAACGTAAAACAAGAAGAACCAGAGGGAAAATCCACAAACGCTAACCAAAATAAAGAAAACAGAAGCACAAGGTCAAGGAAGCAGTGGAAACACCGAGCTACCAGAAGTCAAAAGACAAAATATCTATAAAAAGACCTCATATTTCAATAATCATCCTAAATGTTAATGGACTGAACTCACCAATAAAAAGACACAGAGATGCAAAAATGGATCAAAAAACAAAACTCAACCTTATGCTGCTTCCAGGAGACACATATCAGCTCCAAAGACAAATATAGCCTCAAAGTGAAAGGGTGGAAAATGATATTTTAAGCAAATAGCATTCAGAGAAAAGTGGGAGTAGTGGTACTAATATCAGATGAAATAGACTTCTAAATAAAAAAAGGTAAAGAAAGATGCCGAGGGATACTTCATAATGATAAAGGGAATCATGAACCAATAAGATATAACAGTTCTTAATATCTATGCTCCCAATCAGGGAGCCCCGAAATATGTAAAGTAATTACCAACAGAACTAAAGAAAGAAATAGACTGAAACACTATTGTAGTAGGGGTCTTAATACTCCACTGTAGGATATGGAAAGATTATCCAAACAGAAAATCAATAAGGAAGTAACATCTTTAAATGACACATTAGACCACCTGGCCATAACTGACATTTACAGAGTTTTTCATTCCAAAACAGCTGCTTATACATTCTTTTCTAGTGCACATGGAAGATTCTCAAGGATTGACCACATACTGGGACACAGAGATAGTCTCAACAAATATAAGAGGGTTGAAATCATACCAACCATATACTCTGATCATAATGCTTTGAAACTAGAGATCAAGTGTAAAAAGAAAGCGGGAAGAACCACAAATATATGGACATTATACAACATGCAACTGAGGAATAACTGGATCAGAGAAGAAATAAAAAGAGTGATCAAGAGATACATAGAAACGAATGACAATGATGATACAGCATATCAATACTTTTGGGACATGTCAAAAGCAGTCATAAGAGGAAAGTTCATATCATTACAGGCCTATCTCCAAAAACAAGAACGAGCCCCGATAAACAACCTAACACTTCATCTTAAAAAACTAGAAAAGGAAGAACAAAAGAAGCCTAAGGGGAGCAGAAGGAAAGAAATAATCAAAAGTTGAGCCGAAATAAAAAAAATTCAAAACAAAAAAAAATAGTAAAAATAAATGCAATGAGGAGCTGGTTCTTTGAGAAGGTTAATAAAGTTAACAAATCCCTGGCTAGACTCACTAAAGAAAAAGGAGAAAGAACACAAATAAACAAAATCAGGGATGAAAGAGGAGAAATGATGACAGACACTGCAGAAATACAAAGGATCATACAAGAATACTATGAAAAAGTATATGACACCAAATTTAATAACCTAGAAGAAATGGACAAGTACTTACAAAAATACAACCTTCTTAGGTTGTGTGAATTATAAAGAACTGGAAAATCTAAATCATCCAGGCACACAGGGATTTTTCAACATACGCAAATTGATTAACGTGATACACCACATAAACAAATAAAAAATAAGAATCATATGATAATATCAATAGATGCAGAAAAAGCCTTCGACAAGATACAGCATCCATTTATGATCAAAACACTTTACAATATCAGTATAGAAGGAAAGTACCTTAACATGATAAAGGCCATAGATGACAAACCCTAAGCCAACATTATACTCAATGGTGAAAAACTAAACACCTCTCTAAGATCAGAAACTAGACAGTGTTCGCTATTGCCACTGTTATTCAGTATAACATTGGAGGTCCTAGCGAGTGCAATCAAGCCAAACAAAGATATAGAAGACATTCAAATAGGAAATGAAGAAGCCAAATTGTCGCTATTTGTGGATGGCATGATTCTCTATATAGAAAACCCTAAAGGTGTCACAAGAACATTACTAGAAATGATAAGCAAATACAGTAAAGTTTCTAGATACAAAATCAACGTTCAAAAATCCATAGTGTTCCTATACTCTAACAATGAAGTGTAAGAAAAAGAAGTGAAAAAATAATTCCTTTTGTAATTGTAACTAAAAGAATAATATACGTAGAAATAAATCTAATGAAACATGTGAGGAACCCATATAATGAAAACTATAAAACCCGATTAAAAGAAATCGAAGAAGATACAAAGAAATGGAAAGATATTCCTTGTTCTTGAATTGGAAGAATCAACATAGTTAAAATGACCTTATTACCTAAAGCATTATACAGATTTAATGCAATCTCCATCAAAATCCCATTGGCATTTAAAAAAAAATAGTACAAAAAATCAGCAGATTTGTTTGCAAGCACAAAAGATCCCGAGTTGCCAAAGCCATCCTGAGAGAAAAAAACGAGGCTGGAGGCATCACTCTGTCCAACTTCAAATTATACTACAAAGCAACAGTAATCGAAACGACATAGTATTGGCAGAAAAACAGACACATGGACCAGTGGAACAGAATCGAGAGTCCAGAAGTAAACCCATATTTATATGGGCAAATAGTTTTCAATGAAATAGCCAAAAACACATAGTGGAGAAAGGAAAGCCACTTCAAAAAATGGCGCTGGGATAAGCAGAAAGCCACCTGCAAAAGAATGAAACTGGACTGTTGTCTATCACCACACACCAAAATTAACTCAAAAATGATTAAGGACCTGAATAGGAGACCTGAGACAATAAATTGCATAGAAGAAAATGTAGGAACTAAACTCAAGTACCTTGGACTTAAAGAGGATTTTATGAATTTGAACTCAAAGGCAATGGAAACAAAAGCAAAAATAAATTAATGGAACTACATGAAACTAAAAAGCTTCTGTACATCAAAAGAAACCGTCAACAAGGTAAAGAGACTACCATCTGAATGGGAACATATATTTGCAAGCAACACCTCTGATAAGGGCCTAATATCCAAAATATACTCATACAACTCAATAACAACAAAATAAACAAATGATCCAATCAAAAAATGGGCAGAGGACCTGAACAGACACTTCTTCCTAAAGGACATACAAATGGCCAACAAATATATGAAAAGATTCTCAACATCACTAGGTAGTAAGCAAATGCAAATCTAAAGCACAATGATATACCATCTCACACCTGTTAGAATAGCTATAATCAACAGGACAGGTAATAACAAATGTTGAAGAGTATGTGGAGAAAAAGGAACCCTCATACACTGCTGGTGAGACTGCAAATTGGTACAGCCACTATGGAAAACAGTATGGAGGGTCCTCAAAAAACTAATATATTGATGTACCATATGATCCAGCAATCCTTCTACTGGATATTTACCCTAAAGTCTTGAAAACTCATATCTGAAAAGATATTTGCACACCAGTGTTCATAGCAGCATTATTCATGGTGGCCAGGATATGGAAGCATCTGAAGTGTTCTACGATAAATGATTGACTAAAGAAGCTGTGGTACATATATACAATGCAATATTACTCAGCCATAAGAAGAGATGAAATACTGCCATTTGTGACAACATGGACAGACCTCGAGATAATCATGCTAAGTGAAATATGTCAGACAAAAATTCGAAATTTCATGTTATTACTTATATGTGGGATATAAACCTAAAAGCAACAAATGAACAGGACAAACAAACAGAGACTCATGGACATTGACAATAGACTAGTGGGTACCAGAGAGAAGGGGATGAGTGAAGGAGGAGTTAGACAGGGCAAAGGGGGTCAAATATGTGGTGACAGAAAAAATCTAACTGTGGGAGATGTACAGATAGTGTAAATATATATATGCCTTACTGAAAAATAAATAAATAAAAATAAGTAAGTAAATAAATAAAAACGTAAATAAACTCATAGATACAGATAATATTTTTAGTGCTACTAATTGGGACATTTTATGGGGGACAGCAAAAGAAAGGCAATGGGATTAAGAGGTACAAATATATAGTTGTAGCATAGATATGGAGTTGCAGAGTGTAGCATGGGGAAGATGGTTAATAATGTAATAAATATGTAAGGGGCAAGAGGAGTAGTGGATGTACTGGGGTGATTACTTTGCAAGTTATGTGAATATCAGATCACTATGCTGTACTACTGAAACTGGTATATTATTGTATGCCAACTATAATTGAAAAAAAATCTCATTGAATTGTACAATGTAAATTCGAGCAACTACTTGTCTATTATGTTTCAATAAAGCCAGAAAACAAAACAAAACAAAACAAAGTCTATAACAAGAGACAAAAACGGACCTCATAATCCCTCTTCTGGGTATTTATACAAAGAAACTCAAAACACTACTTTGAAGGGATATGTGCATTCATATTGTCATTGCTGCATTATTTATAATAGCCAAGATTTGGAAGTAACCTGGGTCTTCATCATGGAAGAATGGATAAAGAAGAGGTGGTACAAATATACAATGGAATGGTAGTCAGCCACAAAAACATCTGCAACAAAATGGAGGAAACTAGAGGGTTTTGTGCTGAGTGGAATAAGTCAGACAGAGTAAGACAAATACCATATGATTTCATTTACAGGTGTAATCTAAAGAACAAAATAAACCTTCAAAACTAAAACAAACTCATAGATACAGAGAACAAACTCAGAGATACAGATGGGAGGGCATTTGGTGGTTGAGTGAAAAAGGGTACTGGACTAAGATGTACAAATTGGTGGTTATAAAATGGTCATGAGGTTGTAAAATATGGCATAGGGAATATACTCAGTAATATTGTAATAACTATTATGGTGTCAGATGGGTACTAACTTTATTGGGATGATCACTTTGTAAGTTATATGAATGTCTAATCACTGTGTTGTACACCTGATATAATATTGTATGTCAATTGTAATTGAAAAATAAAAAGTTTTTTTAAAAATAAAGTTTAAAAAAGAGCTTTGGAAAGAAATGTTGAAAGAATTTGGTTTACCCCATAAATGTTTGAACATTTACAGGGAATATTTAAACCTTATATTTGAAAAATTGCACCACATTGAGGTCTTTTTGTTAACACCCATTGGATACAGTGTCCAACATGAACTTACTTTATGTCAAAAATTGATCTACAGGAAATAGGTTCATAGTGGTGTAAGAGTCTCTTCTATCTTAAATGGTGGAATTAAGTGTCATTTTGTGGAAGATGATAGAAGTTTCCTGTGAAATTAACCTCAAAAACGTTGAAAACACCTTTGGAGAATGGGGGCATCATTTGAGAGGACTGGATACTGATTGAGTTATAAATGTTATCATTTCAACCAGGATCTGTGTAGTGAATTATGATGAGTTTGGCAAGAATGGTTAGGAATCAATGAGAAAAGTGGTATCTCTGCATCTTAGTACAAAATATTATTTTAGAAAATGCTTTCTTTAAAGAAATATTGTGAAAAAAGAAATATGTTGAATTTGTTACTTAATTTAAGTAATTTGTTTAATGAGAAATCTTATGTAAAAATAAGAGAGCCACCATTTTAAACCTTTGAGAAAATGTGTGCTTTTATAATCATATCATGTGGTTGCAGGTACTATTTTGCCTCTTGATAGAAGCATAGGAAAATTACTGAAACTTATTGAAATGTGTTTATTCAATATTTATCTATTCATCCACCCATCGATCTATCCATCCAACACTATGAGCCAGGTACTCTGTTGGACAATGGAGATACAAAAGTGAACAAGTCAAACATGGCCCTTATCTCAGAGTACTTATGGCCTAGTAGAAACTCCTTAAATTGTAGAGGAAATAATACTGAGTTGATAGTTTTATGATAATTTCTTGAAAGAGGAATTAAATAAGTAAAATTAACTCTCTAGCCTTATCTGGATGTTGCTAAAACTTTTTTTGGAACAATGTTCCCTGAAAAATTGTATAGAAAGTATTTTGAGGGATACTGTGAATGTTAATATAGAAAAAAGAAAGATAGAAAGTGAGACTTGAAACGAGAGAACAGGATTTTAAAATGATGTTAATTTAACTTCCCTGAAAGTGTTTAGTACTAATGATTATTTTTTCTATAGCATTTTATGATTTTCAAAGCAATTATACCAACCATGTGAGGTAGAGCAAATTTTATTTTCTCCATTATGTTGAAGAGACAACAGAAGCATAGATATTTAAGTGCCCAAGATCCCAAAACTATATACAATTCAGAGTTCTACCTACAGCTTTTTCTTTCACATCAGGCTGAAAAATCCCAGACTCCAGTATAAGGTACTATAAAACCCAAAAAATTTAACAGAATATAAGATATTCAAGAAGCCAAAGTCATTAGCACAAAAAGAGCAAAACAAAGTACGACAAAGAGGATGTTCCTCTGCTTTGGGCTGTAAAGTAGGTCACCCACTAAAAGGCTATTTTGGTATAAAATTTTAAAGGACATGTAGTACATACACCAGTATCACTGACCTGATTCTATGCTTTCAAGATCTATGAAAGTCAAAGGCAGATTTTTTTTTTTTGAAAGGGAAGGGTAGATCATTTGGATAGTTCAAGAGAATGTTAGTTGGGAAATTTGATTTAGCCGGGCTAGTGCTCTAGATTTTCTGTGAAGTGTGATTTACTAGACGATGCTGTTCTTAAGAAGGGGAGAGCTTTGTATCTCTATAATGCAGAACCAGCGATTTCTTTTTCTTTCTTTCTCTTTCTCTGTCTCTGTCTCTGTCTCTGTCTCTTTCTCTTTCCTCCCTCCCTCCCTCTCTCTCTCCCTCCCTTCCTCCCTGCTTCCTTCCTTCCTTCCTTCCTTCCTTCCTTCCTTCCTTCCTTCCTTCCTTCCTTCCTTCCTTCCTTCCTTCCTTCCTT
>NW_011889116.1:2083688-2093470 GCF_000151845.1 Pteropus vampyrus
CCTTCCTTCCTTCCTCCCTTCCTTCTTTCCCCCCTTCCTCCATCTTTCTCCCTCTCTCTCTCACTGTCTTTCTAACTCTCACTCTCCCTCTTTCCCTCCCTCCCTCCTTTCCTGCCTTCTTTTTTTTTTATATCCCCCCTATTCTCTCTCTTCTCCTTCCCTCTTCTGTTCCCTTCCCTTTTCTTACCTATTTTCTTCCATTCTCTTCTTATGGAGGAATATTTAAATTGTTAATATTTAATTGACTATAAAACAGCTTTCACAGGCAATGGTTGGTCACTATAATTTCAATCTCTGAAGTTTTTGGCCCCTAGTACACTGGGATCCAATTAGAATGGAAATGTTTCCCTTACAGTTTTGTTTATGGCAGCATAGGCACTTTGTTATTAAGTGGCATGGAAACTACTAAGGAAAATAATAAGCTTTCACCACATTTCAATTTGACTATTTCAACCATCTGGCTTAGGGTGAAACATTTCTTCTAATATTTTTTAATCTAAATTTTAAATATCCAAGCTTAATAATGAATAGATTTTGGGCCATTGAATCATATTTTCCATCAATTTAAATCTTTTTTGCTTTGTTCACATTTTAAAAATCATGAACATTTTCTTTCACATGCCATCTTAAAAAATGGTCTTAAATTACATACACATATTTCTGACTCCCCTTTTTGTCTCTCTCATCAGAGGGATATTCTGTAAAACTATCCCCAAATTTTTAAACCTAGTGAGTACTGCTCTGACATTTTGCAGCTAGGCCTATAAAATAAAAACCCTACACTTCTGCCCTGCCTCATCCCTTGCCTGTTCCCTGCTGGAAGGAAGGTATAGGTAAGGAAGGGGATTACTTTGAAAGAGTCAGCTATCTATGAAACAGAGATGTAGAAGAGTGAGTTTGTTTGATAGGTAGCATTAAATTGCAGAGACTTCCAGATTAATCACAGTAATGACATTTTCAACAACTTAGATTTTCTTACAATATTTTCTGCAGCTACTAGGGAGGAAAGAAAAGATTAGAGAGACTATCAAAAACTGTTGGCACGTTTACTCTACTTGACTACTTAATTTATTAGCAGATATGGGCACTGCCTCACAGTGATTATTTAACATGTTGGCTGGGGGTGGAATAAATCTCGAATGTACCTGTTCCAAAATTGTGTTAATCCTTTCAACTTCGCAGTCAATCAAGAATCGTTTTTCTTGCCTCCTGTCCATTTCTTCAATGATGCGCCTGAATTCCTGGACGTCCTTTATGTTTCCCACAGATCTTGCCGTCACTTGCCAGTTGTTTTGCACTGCTGCTTCCATAATTGCTTGGAGGATGGAAAATCCTGAAAGAAGTAAAAAGAGCTACAATGATTTTTTTCTTTTAAAATCTTTCTGTAGGTATTAAAAGTTATATTGTTTCTTTTGAAGTTTAAAAGTTATGAATTATTTCTTTCTGATGTTTCCATTTAATATTTTTGTATTTTGACTTTGTTCATTATTTCTTTTATTTTCAATTACAGTTGACATTCAATATTATTTTTATTAGTTTCAGGTGTACAGCATTGTGGTTAGACATTTATATAATTTATGAAGTGATCCCCTCAATTAGTTTAACACCCGCTTGGCACTGTACTTAACCACTACAACATTATTGACTACATTGCCCATGCTGCACTCCACATCCCTGTGGTCATTCTCCAACTACCAGTTTGTACTTCTTAATTTCTTCACTGCCTTCATCCAGCCCCAAACCCTCCCATCTGGTAACCATCAGTCTGTTCTCTGTATCTATGAATATGTTTCTGTTTTGTTTTTTTTATTTTGTTCCTTAGATTCCAAATATAAGTGAGATCATATGGTATTTGTCTATCTCTGTCTGACTTATTTAACTTAGCATAATACCCTCTAAGTCCATCCATGTTGTCACAAAAGGTAAGATTTCATTCTTTTTTATGACTGAGAAATATTCCATTTATAAATGTACCATCTCTTCTTTATCCAATTGTCTAGATATGGGCACTTAGGTTGCTTCCATATCTTGGCTATTGTAACTAGTACCACAGTGAACATTGGGGTACATATCTCTTTTTGAAATAGTGTACTGGATTTCTTTGAATAAATACATAGAATCTAAATTGTTGGGTCATAAGGTAGTTCTATTTTTAAAATTTGAGGAACCTGATACTGTTTTCCATAGTGGCTACATCAATTTGCAGTCTCACCAAATGTGCCTGAGGATTCCCTTTTCTTCACATTCTCACCAATACTTGCTGCTTGTTGATTTATTGATGACAGCCATTCTGACAGGTGTGAGATGATATCTCTTTGTGGTTTTAATTTGCATTGCTCTGATGACTAGTGATATTGAGCATCTTTTCATATGTCTATTGGCTATCTATATATCCTCCTTGGAGAAATGCCTATTCAGGTCCTCTGCCCATTTTTAAATTGAATTTTTTGTTTTTTTGGTGTTGAGTTCTATGAGTTCTTTATAAATGTTGGATCTTAAATCCTTATCATCTATATCATTGGCGAATATTGTATGCCATTCAGTAGGTTGACTTTTTGTTTTGTTGATGGTTTTTTCTGCTGTGCACAAACTTTTTAGTTTAATGTTATCCCATTTGTCTGTCTGTCTGTTTATCTGTCTATCTATCAATCAATAATTTATTCATTCATTCATTCATTCATTCATTCATTTATGACTCCTTTGCCCAAGGAGATATATAAGAAAAAAACATCACTGAGAATAGTATCAGAGAGTTTACATCCTATGTTTTGTTCTGGGAGTTTTATGGTTTCAGGTCTTACATTTAACTATTTAATTCAATTTAAGTTTACTTTTGTATATGATGTAAAAAGCTATCCAATTTCATTTTTTTGCTTGTATTTGTCCAGTTTTTCCAACACTGTTTATTGAGTAGACTGTTTTTACCCAACTATATATTCTTGCCTTTGTTACAGATGAAATGACCATATAGGTGTGGGTTTATTTCTGGGCTCTCTATTCTGTTTCATTGATCTATGTATCTGTTTTTATGCCATTACCATGCTGTTTTGATTACTATAGACTTCTAGTATAATTTGATATCAATTACCATGATACCTCTAACTTTGTTTGTTTGTTTGTTTTTCCAAAATTACTGTGGCTATTAGGGGTCATTTGTGGTTCCATATACATTTTAGGATTATTTGTTCTAGTTGTGTGAAAAATGTCATTGGTGTTGTGGAAGGGATTGCATTCAATCTGTAGATTGCTTTGTGTAGTATGGTTATTTTAACAATGTTCATTCTTCCTATTCACGAACATGCTATATGTTTCCATTTATTTGTATCTTCTTCAATTTCTTTCTCCAATGCCATAATTTTTTGAGTACAGGTTTTCACCTCCTTGATTAAACTTATGCCTAAGTATTTCATTTGTTTTTGATGCAATTGTAAATTGAATAGTTTTTAAAATTCCTCTTTCTGATAGTTTGTTATTGGTGTATAAAAACACAACTGATTACTGAATGTTAATTTCATATCCTGCTAGGTTACAGAATTAATTTATCAATTCTAGTAGTTTTTTAGTGTATATATGTTATCTGCAAATAGTGACAGTTTTACTTCTTCTTTTTCAATTTTGATAACTTTTTCTTTCTTTTTTTTTTGTCTGACTGCTGTGGCTAAGACATCTAATACAATGTTGAATACAAATGGTGAAAGTGGACATCCTTGTCTTGTTCCTGATATTAGGGAAAATGCTTTTATCTTTTCCCAGTTATGATATTGGCTGTGCATTTGTTATATATAGACTTTATTATGTTGAGGTGTGTTTCCTCTTCCCACTTTGCTGAAAATTTTTATCAAAAATTAATGCTGGATTTTGCTGAATATTTTTTCTGCATCTATAGATAAGATCATATAATTTTTATCCTTCATTTTGTTTATATGGTATATGAAATTAACTAATTTGGAGATATTGAATCAATCTTGTATCCCAGGAATAAATCACCCTTGATCATTGTGTATAATTTTTTTTTCTGTATTGCTAAATTACATTTGATAATATTTTGTTGAAGGTTTTTGCATCTATGTTTATCAGGGGTATCAGCTTATAATTTTTTTTGGTAATGTCTTTCTCTGGTTTTGGAATCAGGGCAGCTTGGCCTTGTATAATTACCTTGGAAGACTTCCCACCTCTTCAAAATTTTATAATACATTGAATAGAATGAATGTTAAGTCTTTTTTGAATATTTTGTAAAATATATCTGTGAAGCCCTCTGGTCTAGACATTTTTTTTTTTTTTGGTTGGGAGTTTTTGAATTACTGATTCAATTTCATGTGTAATAATAGTCTGTTGAGATTTTTTGCTTCTTCTTGACTCAGTCTTAGGAGATTTTATGTTCCTAGAAATTTATCCCTTTCTTCCAGATTGTCCAATTTGTTGGCATATAATTGCTTGTTGTATTTTCATATAATCCTTTATATTTATGTTGTGTCAGTTGTAACTTCTCTTTCATTTCTGATATAATTTATTTCAATCCTCTCTCTTTTTTCCTTGATGAATTTGGTTAAAGGTTTATCAATTTTGTTTAATTTTTCAAAGAACTAGCCCTTTAGTTTTATTGGTAGATTGCACTGTTTTTTTTTAAGACTCTATTTTGTTTATTTATTCTCTAATCTTTATTATTTCCTTCATTCTACTCAATTTGGGCTTTGCTGTTTTTTTCAAGTTCCTTTAAGTGTAAGATTAGATTGTTCATTTTAGATTTTTCTAGTTTCTTGAGGTAGACCTCTATTGCTATGAATTTTCTTCTCAAAACTGCTTTCACCATGTGCCAGAGATTTGGGGTTGTTGTGTTTTAATTTTCATTTGTCTAAAGGTATATTTTGATTTATTCCTTGATCTCATTGTTAACACACTTATTGTTTAGTAGCATGGATTTAGTCGCCATGCGTTTAGTATTTTTCAGTTTTTTTTCTTCTAGCTGATTTCTACTTTTATAACACCATTGTGGTTAGAGAAGATGCTTGATATGATTATAATCTCCCTAAGTTAACTGAGACTTATTTTGTGGCCTAATGTGTGGTCTATATTGGAAAATGTTGTGTGTGCACTTGAGAAGAAAATATATTTGGCTTCTTTGATGTGAAATGCTCTAAAAATATCAATTAAATCCATCTGATCTAATGTGTCATGTAAGGCTGCAGTTTCCATGTTGATTTTATATTCAGAAGATCTATCCATTGATGTCAGTGGAGTTTTAAAGTCCTCCCCCCCCATTATGACTGCATTACTATCAATCCCTTTGTGTTTGTCAATATTTGCTTCACATATTTAGGTGCTCCATCATGGGATGCATAAATGTTTACAAGGGTTATATCCTCTTGGAGTGATCCCTTTATCATTAGGAAATGTCTTTGTTTTAAGTCTATTTGATACACATATTGCTACTCCAGCCTTTTTGTTTGTTTGTTTCTATTTGTGTGAAATGTCTTTTCCATCCCTTTACTTTCATTCTGTGTCTTTTGATCTGAAGTGGGTCTCTTGTAGACAGCATATATATGGGTCTTGTTTTCTTTTTTTTATTCTAACGAAGCATGTGAAGGACCTATATAATGAAAATTATAAGACCCTGTAAAAGAAATCTTAGAAGATACAAAGAAATGGAAAGATATTTAGTGTTCTTCGATTGGAAGAATCAACATAGTTAAAATGAACTTATTACCTAAAGCATTATACAGATTCAATGTATTCCCTATTTAAATCCTATCAGCATTTTTTTAAAAGAAATAGAAAAAAAAGTCATCAGATTTGTATGGAAGCACAAAGGACCCTGAATTGCAAAAGCCATACTAAGAGAAAAGAACGAGGCTGGAGGCATCACACTGCCCGACTTCAAATTATACTACAAAGCGACAGTAATCAAAACAACTTGGTATTGGCAGCAAAACAGACACATGGACCAGTGGAACAGAATTGAGAGTCCAGAAGTAAACCTATATTTATATGGGCAAATAATTTTCAATAAAGAAGTGAAAAACAGACATTGGATAAAAGAAAGCCTTTTCAATAAATGGCGCCGAGGAAACTGGAAAGCCACCTGCAAAAGAATGAATCTAGACTGTTGTCTGTCACCACACACCAAAATTAATTCAAAATGGATTAAGGACCTAAATATAAGACCTAAAACAATAAAATGCATAGAAGATAACATAGGAACTAAACTGAAGGACCTTGACTTCAAGAGGATTTCATGAATTTGACCTCAAAGGCAAGGAAAGTAAAAGCTAAAATAAATTAATGGGACTACATCCAACTCAAAAGCTTCTGCTCAGCAAAAGAAATCATCAATAAGGTAAAGATACAACCATCTGAATGAGAAAATATATTTGCAAGCAACGCCTTTGATAAGGGCCTAATATTCAAAATATACAAAGAACTCATACAACTCAATACAAGAAAAAAAATCCAAATGATCCAATCAAAAAAATTGGCAGAGGACCTCAACAGGCATATATTTATTCACCAACAAACATATGAAAAGGTGATCAACATTGCTAGCTAGTAGGGAAATGCAAATCAAAACCATAATGAGATACCATCTCACACCTGTTAGAATGGCTATAATCAACAGGACAAATAATAACAAATGTTGGAGAAGATGTAGAGAAAAAAGAACCCTCATACACTGCTGGTGGGACTGCAGATTAGTACAGACACTATGGAAAACAGTATGAAGGTTCCTCAAGAAACTCAGAATTGATCTACCATATGATCTAGCAATCTGTCTCCTAGGTGTTTACCCCAAAGACTTAAAAATCCATATCCAAAAAGGTATCTAGACACCTATGTAAATAGCAGCATTATTCACAGTGAAGCAACCGAAGTGCCTTAGGATAGATAATTGGCTAAAGAAGGTGTGGTACAGATATAGAAGAGAATATTACTCAGCCATAAGAACAGATGAAATATTGCCATTTGCAACAATGTGGATGGACCTCGAGATAATCACACTAAGTGAAATAAGCCAGACAGAAAACAGAAAATCACATGATATCACTTATATATGAGATATAAACCTTAAAGCAACAAATTAACAGGACCAACAGAGACTCATGGGCATGGACTATATGCTAATGGTTACCAGAGGACTATGGAAAAGTGGTTACTAGTGGGGGAGGGGTGGAGGAGGAAAGGTGAAGTAGATGGCATAAAGGGGGTCAAATGTAGGGTTTGGGGGAGGGTAAAGTGGGTAAAGGGGATCAAAAATATGGTAGCTGAAGGAAACTAGACTTTGGATGGTAAAAACACAATAGAATATACAGATGTCAAATGATAATTTACACTGAAAATTATATAATTGTATTAACCAATATTACCACAATAAATTTAATTTAAAAAAAGAAAAATAATGAAAGAGAAATACAAAAACTAGATGATACCATCAAGAGAGGAAACATAAGACTAGGCATTCTCAAAGGGGAGGAAAAGGAGCAGGGATTAGAAAGCATTTTCAACCAAATAGTTGATGAGAATTTCCCAAATCTAAAGAATGAGCTGGAGCTTGGAATTCAAGAAGTCAACAGAATACACAATTATCTCAACCCAAAAAGGACTTCACTAAGACACATTGAATTAAAATTATTAAAAATCAGTGATAAAGAGAATTCTCAGGGAAACCAGGGAAAAGAAGACAGTAACCTAAAAAGGGAAACCCATTAGATTATCATCGGACTTCTTAGCACAAACCTTTCAAGACAGAAAGGAGTGGAATCAAACATTCAAACTGTTAAACAAAGAGAACTACCAGCCAAGAATAATGTTTCCAGCTAAGCTCTTCTTTAGAAATGAAGAAGAAATAAAGACTTTTCCAGACATACAAAGATTGAGGGAATTCTCCACTATGAGGCCTGTGTTATGGGAAATACTGAAAGGAGTCAGCTCACCTAAAACAAAATGACAAAAAGAAATACATAATTAAGAGTAATGTGACTAGCAGGCAAATAGAAGCAGAGGAGTGGGACACTTACTAAGAGCAGGGCATTATAAGCTTAAACTATAAGAAGAGATTTGCTTTAGCAAGATAGTAATGAACGTTCAGCATACATAGGGACAAATTGAGACAACAATGACTAAAAAGGGGAGGATCCAAAGATCCAAATATGCAAAGGGGAAAGGAGATAAGGCACACACAGAAGAAAATGGATGACTGTATATATACAACCATTCTTTATATATTTGTAATGATAACCACATGCCAAAGATTCTGAACTAAAGTATATAACATAAAACAAGAAGGACCAGTGAGAAAACCCACAAAAGCCTACCAAAATAAAGAAAACAGAAGCACAAGGACAAGGAAGCAATGGAAACACCGAGTTACCAGAAAGCAAAAGATAAAATGGCTATAAGACTTCATATTTCAATAATCACTCTAAATGTAAATGAATTGAACTCACCAATAAAAAGGCACAGAGTTGCAGATTGGATCAGAAAACAAAACCCAACCATATGCTGCCTCCAGGAGACATATCTTATTTCCAAAGTCAAATATAGACTCAAAGTGAAAGTGAGGAAAATGATATTTCAAGCAAATGACATTCAGAGAAAAGTGAGAATATCGGGACTAATATCAGACTAAATAGACTTAAAAATAAAAAGGTAAAGAAAGATACTGAGGGACACTTTATAATGATAAAGGGAATCATGCACCAAGAAGACATAACACTTATTAACATCTACGCTCCCTATCAGGGAGCCCTGAAATATGAAAATCAATTATTAACAGAACTAAAGAGAGAAACAGACCAAAACACTATCATAGTAGGGGACCTAAATACCCCACTGTCGGATATGGACAGATCATCCAAGCAGAAAATCAATAAGGAAGTAACATCCTTAAATGACACATTAGATCAACTGGACACAACTGACATTTACAGAGCATTCCATCCCAAAACAGCTGCTTATACATTCTTTTCTAGTGCACATGGAACATTCTGAAGGATTGACCACATACTGGGATACAGAGATAGCCTCAAGAAATATAAGAGGGTTGAAATCATACCAACCATATTCTCTGATCATAATGTCTTGAAACTAGAGATCAACTGCAAGAGGAAAGCAGGATGAAACACAAATACATAGAGATTAAACAATATGATACTGAAGAATAACTGGGTCAGATAAAAAGTAAAAAGAGAGATCAAGAGATACATAGAAACAAATGATAATGATATCACAACCTACCAAAATTTTTGAGACACAGCAAAAGCGGTCATAAGAGGAAAGTTCATATCATTACAGGCCTATCTGTAAAAATAAGAATGAGCCTAAATAAACAATGTAATGCTCATCTTAAAAACCTAGGAAAGGATGAAGAAATGAAATCTAAAGTCAGTAGAAAGAAAAAAATAATCAAAATTAGAGCAAAAATAAATGAAATTGAAAACAAAAAAAAAGTAGAAAAAATGTATGCAACAATGCACAACAAAAGAAACCATCGACAAGGTAGAAACAACCATTCGAATGGGAAAATATATTTGCAAGCATCACCTCCAATATGAGCCTAATATCCTAAATATACAAAGAACTCATACAACTCAGTAACAACAAAAAAACCAAACGATCCAATCAAAAAAGGGGCGGAGGACCTGAACAGACACTTCTCCCTAGAGGACATACAAACGGCCATCAACTATATGAAAAGATGCTCAACATTGCTAGCTAGTAAGGAAATGCAAATCAAAACCACAATGTGATACCTTCTCACACCTGTTAGAATAGCTATAATCAACAGGACA
>NW_011889116.1:2093960-2108160 GCF_000151845.1 Pteropus vampyrus
ACAAACAGAGCCTCATGGACATGGACTATAGACTAGTAGTTACCAGAAGGTAGATAGTGGGGGGAGGGTGGAGGTAGACGGGGTAAAAGGGGGTCAAATCTGTGGTGACAGAAAGAAATCTAACTTGGGAGGTGAACACACAGTGTAAACATATATATTCCTTACTATTAAAGTGTATAGCTGATACTTACTGGATTTCGTTAACTAATGTTACCATAAAAAATAAATAAAGAAGGAAATAAATAAAAAATAAAAAAAATTACTGTGGATTCTTGATTCCTTTTTAGTTAATTTACATCAGACAACTATATTTTCAAATTAATTTATTTATTGTTATTTTTGGTGACATTGGTTAACAAAATTTAATAAGTTTCTGCTGTACACTTTAACAGTAAGGCATATATCAGACAACAATTAATTACTAACATCCTGGATGTATGCTGAATGGGAAAGAGTAAAAGTATGGGGCATGAATTTGGGGCAACCTTTTTGGTATCTGGGTTTGAGAAGTTGGAAAGAACTATATATCCTAAAATATGAGCCATAAAATAGCGCAGGATTTTCTATGTAGTGATCTTTTAGAGTACTTGTGTCTCTATATTATATCATTTCTCTCTTTTTGCTTCTGGTATAAATCCATAATCCAAGTATAATTTCATCAAGTATAATATCATTTTATTGTGATATGGTCAAAAGCAGTTCCCTTCTTCTTATAAATTTACATCGTTTTGCATTTACATTTAGGTAATGATTAATGGGAATGGGGCAATAGGGCTGATTTGCAAAACCTAGATGATCTGTGATATAACAATTTGGCCACTGGAAGAGTAGAGAATGGAGGAAGATTGTGCTGCCCTTTGAACACATTCCAGGTTCTATGCTATCTGGAGTTCAAACTTAAGCAGGCTACAACTGGACATATTCACTGCACCATAGAAAATTGTATTGATATTCGGAGAGTACTCTTCAGAAAGATGGCAGCAGTGACTCAGTCAGTCATTATGAGTCGTTTGTGCTGAGTGTATGCAGGAAGAAGATCACGAATGAGACCCAAGCATTTGGTAATTTCCATATGAGCAATTTCAGTACAGGAGCTCAAAATTGTAGATCGGAGTAATTTACCATTGCTTTAAATGTTAATTCTTACTCTTTTTAAACCAACCACACATATTTCTTTCTCAGATTTACATTTTTGTGTGGGTTTTCAATGTGCTTTCTGCTTCAGTGGGAATTGAGGACAAATGGGCCAAGGCATGGGATTAAAAAATAAACATAAGAAGAGATAGATGAAAGTATTTAAAAATCTTTCTGAAGCAATGTACAATAAGGCCTTATTATTTTGAATCCCACTAATTAACAATTTATAAAAATTCAGCCAGGACTATGTTGCATTTTACTTCTGTACTATTTATGAAGAAAGTATTGGTTGAATAATAATTGCAATGAAATTACACAAGGTGTCTTTGATATATTTAATTAAACTTCTAAAAAGACCCTTTAGCAAAATACATTTTTTGTGTGTGCATGTGTTGAGTTAAAACCTATATTCTTGCAATCTCTACTCGTTAGTCTCATTCTACCATTTTGGGATAAAAAGGGCAAGTTTAATTCCTTTTCCATGTGACAGTCTTTCACATTTTTAAAAACAGTTAGCTTTTCCTCCTCTTATCTTCCTTTTCTTCAAGCTGAATATATCTCGATCCTTCAACAATTTCTTTTATGACACAATGATAGGTTTCCTAACTGTTTTGTTATTTGCTTACGTATATTTGTCAATATTTTTTGATCCCGATAATTCAAATGTGATCTGACCAGCATGGATGACAATGGGTTTATTGCTTTCTTCGATATGGGCTGTTATTTTAGCAGCCTAGGGTTACAAATATTTTTAAATAGCCATATTATATCTTTAATTAATATCAAGCTTGGATTCAACTAAAGCATGTCAGTTCTCGCTATAAAACTTTTGCTCTATAACCACTCACCATCCCTGTATCAAGATTCTTCCATTCTAACCTGCTTTTATCTCTTTTTCTTTAATTCCTTACCCCATCCCAATCCCCACTTCTTTCCTGAGTGTATATTTACTCAAATATGGAAGAGAGTCTTGCCCATTTATTCAGTATTTTCATTGTTACCTAATCAAGGCAATTTCACCATTCTGTCCCCTTTTCTGGCAAACCCTGCTACCCATAGACCTTTGTGGATGATTCTCTTCCCCCATGAAGCTTCCCATAATTATTTTAAATATCATCTCTGGAGAAATAAATGAGAAGTCATTATGATAAGACAATTATAAGCAATGGCAGAATTGCTTTGACTACTGTATGACAGAAATTTTAAAAATTCAAAATAAAATTGGATAAGTTATACTACATACACATGTACTATGCTGCTGTTAAAAAGATAGCTCAATCTCTATATAATACAAAGAAAGATATCTTCAATATAGTATTATATAAAAAAGCTACAAAATAGCATTTATAGTATAATATCATTTTTTTAATAAATACATATTTGTATATGTATAGAAAAAATGAGAAAACATTAGCAGTAATTTTCTCTAAGGTATAAGATCACTAAGAGCTACTACTTACAGTGTAATTTATTTATGTGATGTTTGGCTATATTACAAGAAGCAGGTATTATTTTTTTTTAAGTCCCAAAACAATAAAGGTTAAAAAATACAACTCATGCTATCCTCTCAGGGCATAAGCTCCTGGAAGATATGAATGACAGATGAGTGATGCTCTATATGCTGCCTGCTGCCACAAATGAGAGGTCTCTTAATAAACAGTGATTTTATAGATCTTTGTAAATATACTTCTGTTCCTTGAACCATGTGAATGTATTACCTATTCAAAATCACACTAATTCCTTAATGAGCTTGGGTCTGGGGCCTCCTGTGCTATAAGACTTGCTCACATTTCTGAGCAAGTCAAAACTGTGGCTTAACAGTGCTGTATGTTTTACCATTTAGAGTTTCTCTGTGTCTGCTTGCACATGTAGTTGTGTACTTGAGAATCCTAGGGGGAGTGGTCACCTCAATTCAGTAGATATCAGTGAATAATCTAAGAAAAGCTTTTATTTGTTTTCACACCTAACTTATTTTACCTTGTTTCCTATCGTAGCTGACAGAAAAGAGTAAATATGAGTTTGAGGGAGAAAAAAGGGAAAAAAAGTTTGTCTCTAAAGGCACAGCAAAAGCAGGTGTTGGTTCTTGTAGGACGTGAGGTGTGTAACAAAGCCTCAGCTTTGTAAAAACAAGCTTGCTGTTTTAGCAGCTTCAGAATTGTCTTCTACTCTGTGTGAGATTTAACATCCCCAACTCATAGTACTGAAAACTAACTTTTATTTGAACAGCAAATTCTCTCATCCTGATTCCAAACCACTGTCACTGTCCACCTTCTTTTTATTCCTTGTTTTAAAAAATGGGAGTTACTACATAGATAACTGTGTGAATACTAGATTGTCATTTGCATGCAACCAAGATAACATAGGAGTATGACAATAGAGGAGTGGCAAGGCAATTATGGATGAAAAACTGGGCTGCAGCTATGATCAATCCAATCCCATGGACTGATAGTTGGGCTATACTTGATAAACAAGGAGGCCATCTTGGTAAAGGCTAGTATAGAGATGTTGTGCTGTACTATCCAGGTCTCCCTTCAGCATCAAAGAAATAATTCCTTTGGCTTCAAAGAAAGTTGTTGACTGAAGAGATCTGCCTAGATTAAGGTTATACTCCCTTCCCAGGGAAGCCTGGGAAGAAAAACACAGTCCCTTTACTCCAAAAGGGCTACCCCAACTTCAGGGCTCCCTGAAGGGTAGACTGAAGCCTTGTTATAACCACTCCACAGCCCATCTCCTTCTGCCCAGACCTTCTTTTTTTGCTCCTCCCACAAGTGCTGATAATGAGAATACTTCTCAATAAATTTTTGCATGCAAATCTCTGTTTCAGAATCAGTTCCTAAAGAATTCAATCTGTGACTATTAGGTTGACTTCATGACAGGGGTGTAACAGATACAAAAAAGATCTCACATCTACAATCGCTAAAACCATTTTCACAAGGGCAAAAGAGAGCCAGGATTTTGTTCATAGTACAAACAAAATAAAAAACTGCTCCATGCTGAGCAAATTTAGTGTTTGATCTGGAAATACAAAAGAATATGAAACAGAATATTGACAGGGAAGTTGGTAATGAAGACACCCAAGGAAGTGTAGTTGAGGATAATTTTCTTTCTGATTTGCATCTTCCAGCAAGGGCTAGCACCACATGATGCTCATGAACCTGTACCAGATCTCCGAGGGTCACACCATCTATACTTCTGACATAGTTTCCAGTAGTCCATCAAATGATGAGGGCCTCTGTTATTGACAAATGAGCTTCTTGTGAGAGTTGACATTTATAGCATTCTGCGCCTGGCTGGGATTCTCAGAGGGTTTTCCATAAAGCCTCAATAGGGATTGTGGACTCTCTGGACATATTCTAGAGTGGTAAGTTGGTCTTCCTCAGAGGGTAATTCAGTATTTGTCTCAATGACCTGTGCTAGAAAATGCTTTTTCAGTATTTGCAGGTTGAAAATGAGAGACTCAAATTGTCCCATGAAAATTATTGTGGTCTGCACTTTTCAGCTATAGAATCATAGTATTATAGGTTAGAGGCTCTTACAGATGACTCAGAGAAGCTCTGGAACTCTTTTTCAAATAAAATATTTATTAAGCCTGATATATGAGATAGATAAAAGTGGAGCTGCTCTGTTTTTGTGGGGGTGGTTAGAGAAATGATTTGCCCAAGATCACACAGATAGCTTAGCATCAGAAGCAAGACTACAGAAGCAGGGCTGGGACTAGGGTGAGGCAAGAGAGGCACCTCAGGTACAAGTTTTGGTTTGTTTGTCTTTTTTCCCAACTGTATTCAGGTATAATTGACACATAGAAATTGTGTCTATTTAAGGTGTACAACTTGATGTTTTGAAATGCATATACATTGTGAAATGATTACCACAATGAAGCTAATGAATATATCTATCACCTGACATAGTTACCATTTAAAATTTTTTTTTTGTGTGGCAAGAACACTTAATATTTACCCACTTAGCAAATTTCAAGTATACAATACAGTGTTATTTACTGTAGTCACCATGCTGTAAATTAGATCTCTAGAACTCCTTCACCTTGCATAACTGAAACTTTGTACCCTTTGACTAACATCTCCCCACTTTCCCCACCCCCTCAAGAAGATACTTTATGAGGGTTGTGCAAATGTAACCTTACTTGCCCTGGAAGCAAGTCTCTTCACTTCTAATTTAGTACTCTTTCAAGTATGTCATGCTGCCCAGCCTACTTTATAGGCCTCATTTCAGGATGCCCTTTGGTTATATTGTGAAGTGGATAGAACTTGTCCCTTGTTTGTCCTTTCATCTTCTCGATGCTACATAGATTGTGATGTTCACTGTCTACTCAGTACCCAACTAGACCTACCACCACCACCTCCTGCTTTTTCTTTCCTTCCTCCCTACATCAAAACTTCCCTGCCTTATGTCCCATTCTCTCAACAGTCTGTACTTTTCCAGATGCCAGCCTAAGAATGGATAATGGCTTAATGTGTTACCACTCCAGCTAACACAGTTGCAATTTGGCAGTGGCTTAGCACAAGAGACTTTAAAAGGAAGAGAAAAAGAAATGTCTGTACATTTCATGGAGTCATTCAGATGATGAATGTGAAAGTTGGTGATGTGCTTTATGATCTTTAAGCTATGGCACTTAACAAATGAATAGCCAATAGCTCGTGTATATTCCATGGGCCAGTGGTAGAACAGGTCCCCAGAGGGTTATTAGTATCCATCCTGCCTGTGTTGCTCAACTGAATTCAGACGAAGAAAGCATTACTCTATTTTTCTGCATTTTCATGTACCTTTGTGGTTCTTGACCCTGGTTGTACATTTTAATTACCTTGGAAGCTTTAGAAAAGGCGAGCTTCAAGCCTCACCTTGGACCAATTAAATCAGAATCACTGGAAGTGATTTCTAAGATTTGTTTTGTTTTATCTTAAACTCCCTGGGTGATTCTCCTGTATAACCAGGGTTGAGAACTACTGACCAATTCTAATAGGTACCCAATACTATGAGGTATATGGAAGCAGATCTGTTTTATTAGGTGTGCTTCATGACTGGCAGAAAGTTCTGGGTGAAAAAAAGCATGATTTGAGAAGGATTATATACCATCTAAACATAAGCAAACAAAGGCACAGAGGCAAGAAGGGAAGTTACAAGCCAAGGTTACATATTGCTTCTTCTGTGGTAGATGAAGAAACTGAGAACACAAAGAATGTGGGAAGCAGACCTTAATTACTCAAAGAACTTTACAAATGGCTTTCTTCTTCAGAGGTAGCATCTGTGTTTTTCTTTCTAAGTATAAAATTAATATGTGCTCATTTGAGAAGACACAAAAAGTTTAAAAAATAGAGTACAGAGATCTGTCATACTGCTGCCACTACCGCTTCTGTCTGTTTTTGTTACTAGGTTGTTGTCCTTTTAAAAATGTATGTGTAGTGACATCGGAAGCATGGTGGAGTGAGAAAAGACCCCAGTTCTCTCCCCTTGAAACAACAATAAGCTGAACATATAAAACTCAACAAAAACACTCAACCGTCACACAAGCATGTCTGAGCAAGAGATCTGCAAATAAGAGCTAACACAGGTCAGAACCCCTGGAATCGGGCAGTTGACTGAGAGAGAAAAAGAGGATGCCTCTCACAGCAAGAGCTCCCTGCAGGAGGAGGGTGAGAGAAGATGGTGTGGCAACTTCCCTGAAAAATACTGCCTGGGAGTGCTGTGAGCTCCATGGAATGTCAGTGCCCAAGGATCAGGGAAGAAAGCAGAGAAGTAGGAGTGGGAGAGAAGCAACAGTTGATTATTAACAGCCGTGGTTGCAAAATGCGAGGGTGAGTGGCAGCCCCATCCCCAAACCCAGAGAGCATTCCCTAATATCCTCCAATTCTGAACATCATGGAGTCCAAGGGGAATCTGAACAAATGCTAATGAAACTGTGACTAACACTGACAGAGACTGAGACTGAGGGTAGCGAGCATGATTGAATATTTATAAGATAAAAAAAGCATTTTAAAAGTGTTATATAAAGAAGGGATCCAAGAGGCTTAGATGCCACCTACTGGAAACCAAAAAAAAAAAAAAATGCCTTCTTTGCAACAGGCTAAAGAGACATCTTTATATAATAAATCTTCCTGGAAAAAACAGCAGAATACACTTTCATTAATGCCCAGGCAGAGAAATAGTCCATTAAACACATGAACAACCAAGGTGACAAGACAGTTTAGAAAGAAAGAGAAAAATCTCCAGAAAATAAGCTTACAGACATAGAAATATGTGATTTAAATGATAGAGAATTCAGGATAATACTTCTGAAAAAACTCAATGAGATCCAAAATAATTCATATCAACAATTCCAGGAATTGAAAACACAACTCTATTAGCAGAATGAGTTCTTTAGTAAGGAGATAAAATCCTTCAAAAAAAAAAAAACAAATAGAACTTCTGGAGATAAAAACAACAACAACAACAACAACAAACAACAACAACAACAAAACATTGCAAGAGATGAAAATTAAAATAGCAAGCTTGGGAAATAGAGTCGACCAAATGGAGGAAAGGATCAGTAATATTGAAGACAGAAATCTAGAAATAAATCAGAAGGAAGAAGAAGAGGAAGAGAAACTGAAGAATGAAAAATAATGAAAGAGAAAGATCTAGCTGATACCATCAGGAGAAGAAACATAAAAATAATGGGAATTCTTGAAGGGAAGGAAAAGGAGCAGGGATTAGAAAGCATTTTTAGACAAATAGTCGATGAGAATTACCCAAAGCTGAGGAATGAACTGGAACTTGGAATTCAAGAAGTCAACAGAATACCCAATTATCTCAACCCCAAAAGGCCTTCACCAAGACACATTGTATTAAAATTATCAAAAATAAATCACAAAGAAAAATTCTCAGGACAGTCAGAGAAAAGAAGACAGTAACCTATAGAGGAAAACCCATTAGATTATTGTCGGACTTCTCAGCACAAACCTTACAAGCCAGAAAGGAATGGAATCAAATATTTAAACTATTACGTAAAAAGAACCCCCAGACTAGAATAATGTATCCAGCTAAGTTCTCCTTTAGATATGAAGGAGAAATAAAACCTTCCGTGACATACAAAATTTGAGGGAATCTCTTTGGAGACATGGCGGAGTGACAGACGACCCCAGATCTCTCCCCTTGAAACAACAGTAAGCTGAACATCTAAAACAACAAAAAACACCCAAACTGCACATCAGCACTTCTGAGCATGGGATCTGTGCATAAGAGCTACCATAGGTCAGAACCCCGGGTGTTGGGGGGCGGTGGACTGGAAGAAATAAAGAAGTTGCCTCTAGCAGCTGATGGAGCTTCCTGCAGGAGGAGGGAGAGAGGAGAAGGAGTGGCGAGTTCGTGTGGCAAGTTACCTGAACATTCCTGCCTGGGATAGCTGTGGCTGCAGGGCTCAGTGATCAGGGCAGAAAGCAGAGAAGTGAGACAGGATCGCAGAGAAACAACAGCTTACTTTTGCCAGCCACGGTTGCAAAACCAAGACTTAGCTGCTGCCCCCAACTCCCAACACAGAGTGCCCCTCCCCCCATACCCTCAGAGACTGATCATCGCGTTAGCCCCAGGGGGATCTGAGCAAACACTGCCAAGACTGTCTCAGACACTGACAGGGACTGAAACCGAGAGTAGCGAGCGTGATTAAGTATCTATAAGAAAATTTAAAAAGCATTATTAAGATTTTATATGGAGCAGGGATTTAAGAGGCTTATATGCCACCTACTGGAAACCAAAAGAAAAGCGCCTTCTTTGCAACAGGCTGAAGAGAGATTTTTATATAATAAATCTTCTTTCTGGAAAAAACAGCAGAATACACTTCCATTAATGCTCAGGTAGAGAAATAGTCCATTAAACACCATGAACAACCAAGGTGACAAGGCATCTCAGAAACAAAGAGAAAAATCTCCAGAAAATAAGATTACAGACACAGAAATATGTGACTTAAATGACAGAGAATTCAGGATGGTACTTCTGAAAAAAATCAATGAGATCCAAAACAACTCAAATCAGCAATTTCAGGAATTGAAAAACCAACTAGATGAGCAGAGCAAGGAGATTGAAACCCTCAAAAAGAACCAAATGGAACTTCTGGAGATGAAGAACACACTGCAAGAGTTGAAAAATGAAATATAAAGGTTGGGAAATAGAGTCGACCAAATGGAGGAAAGGATCGGTGATATCGAAGACAGAAACCTAGAAATAAATCAGAAGGAAGAAGAGAGAAACCAAAAAATTAAAAATAATGAAATAAAAATTCAAGAACTATCTGATACCATCAGGAGAGTAAATATAAGAATAATGGGCATTATCGAAGGCGAGGAAAAGAAGCAGGGACTACAAAGCATTTTCAGACAAATAGTTGATGAGACTTTTCCAAAGCTAAGGAATGAGTGGAAGCTTGGAATTCAAGAGTCAACAGAACACCCAATTATCTCAACCCCAAAAGGCCTTCACCAAGACACATCGTATCAAAGTTATCAAAATTCAATGACAAAGAATTCTCAGGGAAGTCAGGGAAAAGAAGACAGTAACCTATAAAGGAAAACCCATTAGGATATCGTTGGACTTCTTAGTGCATACTATACAAGCCAGAAAGAAATGGAATCAAATATTTAAACTCTTAAGTGAAAGGAACTACCAGCCTGAAATATGTATCCACCTAAGCTCTCCTGTATATATGAAGGAGAAATTAAAACTTTTCCAGACATACAAAAATTGAAGGAATTCTCCACTATGAAGTCTGCACTACAGGAAATACTGAAAGGGGTCAGTTCACCTAAAACAAAATGACAAAAATATTTACATAATTAAGAGTAAAGTGACTATCAGGCAAATAGAAGCAGAGGAGTAAAACCCTTACTAAGAACAGAGCATTATAATTTTAAAATAAGAAGAGATTTGCTATAACAAGATAGTAATGAATATTTAGCATACATGAGGACAAATTGAGATAACAATGACTAAAAGGCGGGGGAGATTCAAAGATCCAAATTCGCAAAGGGGAAAGGAGATAAGGCATGCACAGAAGAAGAGAAGACTATATCTAACTATCTTTTACATATTCATAATGGAAACCACAAGCTAAAGATTCAGAACCATTACATATAACATAAAACAAGAAGGACCAGAGAGAAAACACACAAAAGTCTACCAAAATAAAGAAAAAAGAAGCACAAAGACAAGGAAGCAATGGAAACACCGAGCTACCAGGAAGCAAAAGATAAAATGACTATAAGAAGACCTCCTATTTCAATAATCACCCTAAATGTAAATAGACTCAACTCACCAATAAAAAGGCACAGAGTTGCAGAGTGGATCAAAAAACAAAACCCAAGCATATGCAGCTTCCAGGAGACACATGTCAGCTCCAAAGACAAATATAGACTCAGAGCAAAAGGGTCTGATATTTCAAGCAAATGGCATTCAGAGAAAAGCAGGAATAGTGGTACTAATATCAGATGAAATAGACTTCAAAATAAAAATGGTAAAGAAAATACTGAGGGACACTTCATAATGATAAAGTGAATCATATGCCAAGAAGACATAACACTTATTAATATCTATGCTCCCAGTCAGGGATCACCGAAATATGTAAAGCAATTACTAACTGAACTAAAGAGGGAAACAGACCAAAACACTATTGTAGTGGGGGATTTAAATACCCCACTGTTGGATATGGACAGATCGTCAAAACAGAAAATCCATAAGAAAATAAAATCCTTAAATGACACATTAGACCAACTGGACATAATTGACATTTACAGAACCTTCCATCCCCAAATAGCTGCTTATACATTCTTCTCTAGTGCAAATGGAATGGTCTCAAGAATCGACCACATACTGGGACACAGAGATAGCCTTAAGAAATATAAGAGGGTTGAAATCATACCAACCTTATTCTCTGATCATAGTGCTTTGAAACTAGAGGTCAACTGCAGAAAGAAAGCAGGAAGGACCACAAATACAGGGATATTATATAACATACTACTGAAGAATAACTGGGTCAGAGAAGAAATAAAGAGAGAGATCAAGAAATACATAGAAACAAATGATAATGATAATACAACATATCAAAACTTTGGGACACAGCAAAAGCAGTCATAAGAGGAAAGTTCATATCATTACAGGCCTATCTCCAAAAGCAAAAATGAGCCCAAATAAACCACCTAACATTTCATCTTAAAAAACTGGGAAAGGAAGAACAAATGAAAGCTAAAGTCAGCAGAAGGAAAGGCATCATCAAAATTAGAGCATAAATAAATAAAATTGAAAACAAAAAACAATGGAAAAAGATAAATGCAACAAAGAGCTGGTTCTTTGAGAAGGTTAATAAAGTTGACAAACCCCTCACTAGACTCACTAAAGAAAAAAGAGAAAGGACAAAAAGAAACAAAATCATGGATGAAAGAGGGGAAATTACAACTGACATTGCAGAAATATAAAAGATTATATAAGAATACTATGAAAAAGTATATAACACCAAATATAATAACCAAGAAGAAATGGACCAGTACTTTGAAAGATACAATCTTCCTAGATTGAATCAAGAAGAACTGGAAAATCGAAATAGACTGATCAGCAGTATGGAAATTGAAACAATCATCAATAACCTACCAAAAAGTAAAAGTCCAGGACCGGATGGCTTCACCAGTGAATTCTACCAAATGTTCAAATAAAATTTAATATCTATTCTCCTCAAACTCTTACAAAAAATCGAAGAGCAGGCAATACTTCCCAACACATTTTATGAGGCCAATGTTACCCTGATACCAAAACCTAGTAAAGATAATACAAAAAAAGAAAACTACAGACCAATATCTCTCATGAATTCCTAAATAAGAGACTCGTAAACAGAATACAGCAACATATTAAAAAGATTATCTACCATGATCAAGTGGGCTTTAACCCAGAGTCACAGGGATGGTTCAACATATGCAAATCAATTAATGTGATGCACCACATAAAAAAATTAAAAAATAAGAATCATATGATCATATCAATAGATGCAGAAAAAGTCTTTAACAAGACACAGCATCCATTTATGATCAAAACACTTAACAATATTGGTATAGAAGGAAAGTACCCTTACATAATAAAGGCCATCTATGGCAATTCCTCAGCCAACATTATCCTTAATGGTGAAAAACTAAAAACCTTCCCTCTAAGATCAGGAATAAGGCAAGGCTGTTCACTAACACCATTGTTATTCAGTATAACATTGGAAGTCCTAGAGATTTCAATCAGACAAGAGAATGATATAAAAGGCATCCAAATAGGAAACAAAGAAGTCAAACTCTCTCTCACCATTTGTGGATGGCATGATTCTCTATATAGAAAACCCTAAAGACTCCAAAAGAACACTACTAGAAACAATGAGCAAGTACAGTAAAGTCTCTGGATACAAAATCAGTGTTCAAAATCCATAGCGGTCCTATAGTCTAATAATGAAGTGTCAGAAAAAGAAGTGGGAAAAAATCATTCCTTTTGCAATTGCAAAAAAAAGAATAAAATACCTAAGAATAAAGTTAACGAAACAAGTGTAGGACCTGTATAATGAACTCTATAAGATGCTATTAAAAGAAATAGAAGAAGATACAAATAAATGGAAATATATTCTTTGTTTTTGGATTGGAAGAATCAACATAGTTAAAATGACCATATTACCTAAAGCATTTTACAGATATAATGCAATCGCCATCAAAATCCCATTGGCATTTTTTAAAGAAATAGAACAAAAGATCATTGGATTTGTATAGAAGCACAAAAGACCCGAATTTCTAAAGCCATCCTGAGAAAAAGAATGAGGCTGCCGGACTTCAAATTATATTATGAATGAAACTAGACTGTTGTCTGTCACAACACACCAAAATGAACTCAAAATGGATTAAGAACCTGAATAAAAGACCTGAAACAATGAATTACATAGAAGGAAACATAGGACCTAAACTGAAGGAACTTGGACTTAAAGAGGATTTTATGAATTTGACCTCAAAGGCAAGGGAAGTAAAAGCAAAAATAAATGAATGGGACTACCTGAATCTAAAAAGCGTCTGCTCAGCAAAGGAAACCATCAACAAGGTAAAGAGACAACCATCTGAATGGGATAATATATTTGCAAGCAATGCTTCTGGTAAGAGCCTAATATCCAAAATATACAAAGAACTCATACAACTCATTAACAGAACAACCAACAACCTAATCATAAAAAGGGCAGAGGACCTGAACAGACACTTCTTGCAGGAAGACATACAAATTGCCAACAGACATATGAAAAGATGCTCAACATCGCTAGCTATTAGGGAAATGCAAATCAAATTTGCAATGAAATACCATCTTACACATTTTAAGATAGCTATAATCAACAGGACAAGTAATAAAAAATGTTGGAGAAGATGTGGAGAAAAAGGAATCCTCATACCCTACTGGTGGCACTGCTAATTTGTACAGCCTCTCTGGAAAACAGTATAGAGGTTCCTCAACAAAGTAATAATTTGTCCACCATATGATCCAGCAATCCCTCTACTGGACATTTACCCCACAGACTTGAAAACACATACCCCAAAAGATATTTGCACCCTGATGTTCATAGCAGCATTATTCACAGTGGCCAGTACATGGAAAAAACCGACATGTCCTAGGATAGATGATTGGCTAAAGAAGCTATGGTACATATATACAATGGAATATTACTTAGCCATAAGAAGGGATGAGATACTGGCATTTGCAACAACATGGATGGACATTAAGATAATCATGCTAAGCTAAATAAGTCAGACAAAAAAAGTTGAAAATCACATGATATCACTTATATATGGGATATAAATCTAAAAGCAGCAAAAGAACAGGACAAACAACCAGAAACTCATGGACATGGACAATAGACTAGTGGTTACCAGAGCATAAGGAGTGGGGGAGGAAGGGAGAGGCAGATGAGGTAAAGGGGGTCAAATATGTGGTGACAGAAAGAAATTTAACTATTAGCAATGAACACACAATGCTCTCTCTATATAAATATATATACACACACACACACACACACACACATATATAT
>NW_011889116.1:2108226-2135268 GCF_000151845.1 Pteropus vampyrus
ATTTAAAAACAGGAACAAAAACTAAACTAAACTAAAATCAATGTATAGGTTACTCCATTCCTCTGGATAAGTATTGTTAACATTCAATGTATTTCTTTCCATTCTATTTTATATAAATATACTGCATACTTTTTATTTTAGTAAAATGGCTTGTACTATTTCTTTCATGTCTTTAAAAAATATAGCATTGTATCTTGAACATTTTCTTATGTTATTAAATGTTTTCAAACATGATTAATGGCTATATAATACTCAATCCAATATACATAATGTAATTTATTTGATCGTTCCTCTACATGAGCATTTCAGTTGTTTCCAATTTCTTCCTATTATGAATAATATGATAACAACAGTCATCCATCACTATTTATTTCCATAGGATAAATGTCTGGAAGTAGGAATATTAGACCAAACATTTTTGGAGTTTTTTTTAAGGCTTTTCATACCTATTGTCAAATTGCTCTCCAGAAAGGTTGTACAATTTTATGTTTTCAATCACAGAATAAGAGAGTACTTATCTCTCTACCTCTTCTTTAACATTGAATACTATATTTGCCCATTTAATGGTGAAATATACCAAGATTCTTTTGTGTTAGCGTTCATTATTAGTAAAGTTAATGACTTTTCATTTTTGTTTTATGTTTATTCATTGTTTTGAGAAATCACTGTTTATTTCCTTTGTTCATACTTCAACTGTGATGTTAATACCTCCCTTATTAATTTATAGACTTTTTATATTAATAATAGTGTCTGTCAGGGAAAAGCTCAAAGAATTCATCACAAACAAGCCAATATTACAAGAAATGTTAAAGGGACTTCTGTAAAAAAAAGGAAGGGGTTAATAAAAGGAAGAAATGAATATTAATAATAAAATAGAAGTAATTATGTACCTATCAATAATCACTTTCAGTGTAAATGTATTAAATGTTCCAGACAAAAGACATAGGGTAGCCAAATGGATAAGAAAACAAGACCCATGTATATGCTATCAACAAGAGACCCACTTCAGATCAAATACCACTCAAAGACTGAAAGTATAGGGATGGAAAAAGATATTTTACAGAAGTGGAAATGGGATAGCAATAATTATATCAGACAAAATAAACTTTAAAGCAAAGGCTATAATAAGAGACAAAGGAGAGCATTACATAATGATAAAGGGATCAATAAATCAAGAGGACATAACCCTAGTAAACATATGCACATCCAACATAGGAGCACCTACATATATAAAGAAATTATGGACTGACATAAAAGGAGAGATCAACAATAATACTCTCATAGTAGGAGACTTTAACAACCCATTGACACCAATGGACAGACATTCCAGATGAAAAATCAACAAGGAAACAATGGGCCTAAAAGACACAGTAGACAAGGTGGATTTAATAGATATTTTCAGAACATTTTATCCCAAAGTTGCAAAATATATATGCTTCTCAAGTTCACGTGGACCATTTTCTAGGATAGACCATATGTTAAGGACACAAAACAAGTATCAATAAATGTAAGAATATTGAAATCATATCAACTGTCTTCTCCAATCACAGTGGTATAAAACTAGAAATCAACTACAAGAAAAAAACTGGAAAATACACAAACACATGTAAGCTAAATATCATGTGACTTAACAATAAATGGGTTAACAATGATATTAAGGAAGAAATCAAAAGATACCTAGAGACAAGTGGAAAAAAATGAAAATACAATGCCTCAAAACCCATGGGACACTGCAAGAGCAGTCCCGAGAGGGAAATTTATAGCAATACAGGCCTACCTCAAAAAACAAGAAAAAGCTCAAATAATCTAACTCTACACTTAAAAAAAAACTAGAAAAAGAACAGTAAACAAAGCCCAAAGTGACTAGAAGAAAGGAAATACTAAATATCAAACCAGAAATAAATGAAATAGAGTCTAGAAAAACAACACAAAAGATTAATGAAACCAAGAGCTGGTTTTTTGAAAGGAAATAGACAAACCCTTAACCAGACTCATCAAAGAAAAAAGAGAGGGGATTCAAATAAATAAAATCAGAAATAAAAGAGGAGAAATAACTATGGACTTCACAGAAATACAAAGGACCATAAGAAAATACTATGAGCAATCATATGCTGACAAATTGGACAATCTCGAAGAAATGGACATATTCCTAGAAACATACAATCCCCCAAGACTGAGTCAAGAAGAAACAGAAAATCTGTTTCAAGAAGAAACAGAAAACCAATTATCACCAATGAGTCAAGAAGAAACAGAAAACCAATTATCACCAATGAAATCGAATCAGTAATCAAAAACTTGCCAAAAACAGAAGTCCTGGACCAGATAGCTTCATAGGCGATTGACCAAACATTCAAAGAAGAATAAACATCTATTCTCAAACTATTCCAAAAAATTCAAGAAGAAGAAAGACTCCCTAACTCTTTTTATGAGGCCACCATCACCTTGACTCCAAATCCAGACAAAGACTTACAAAAAAAGGAAAAATATAGGCCAATATGTCTTATGAACATTGATGTTAATAACAAAATATTCAATGAAATATTAGAGAAAAAAATGGCATATATGATAGAGGCTCTGTTCATCCCTTTGGCATCCAAATCAAAGTTGTGACAGAAGCAAAGAGCAAACAGCAAGGAAAGTTGCTTTGGATCTAGATGGACAAGCCATGCAACTAGAGAGAGAAATAAGAAATCATGCTGCAAGGGTAGAAGGTAGGTCGGGGTGAAGATGCGAGGCTGCCCAGGCCCGAGTGGCTGAGTGGGACAGAGGTTGTGGCAGCTGCAGCTGGCAGCTGCAATGCTTCTTAAAGGGTCTGTGTGTCCAAGTGGACAATGAGTTGTTGGAGTGAGAGCCAGGTAAGACTTATTCTGTACAGAATTGCTGGTGGTATCCATTGTTTCTCTGTTGATCTCTCCCCACTCTCAGAGTGGGGACTCAGCACTGTGATAGCTGAGACATCATCAAACTGGATAATAGAGGTCACTCTGCCCAGAGGATTCCCTGAAACTCCCCTCCCCCAAATTGTGGCTGCATGGAAGCCACATTCAAATGTATCCTTGGCGAGTCAGGTCCCCTTTGCTGAACAGCGCCTAGACTGACACTGGTGAGAGCTGACTGTGGGTAATGGCATGGCTTCTTGAGGCAACAATAAGTACAGCATCTGTGAATTGCTTGTCTAATCTTAACAGAGGGCTCCGGAGGGGCACAGGCTGGGGCTAAATTTGGCCTGTAGCTGAACCCCTCTCAGGACTGTGCCACTGGATATCTACTATACAAAGTCACACTAATAAGACCGAGAGACTTAGGAGCTTTGCTTAGTACATAGAAACAGACATAGAAAGGCAGCCAAAATGGGAAAACAAAGAAGGAGAAACCTTATGAGAGAATAGAACGGAGATCCAGGAATAATGGAATCAAGCAATCTACCAGATGCAGAGTTCAAAACAATGGTTATAAAGATGCTCAATGAACTTAGTGGAAGTGTAGATGAATTCAATGAGAAATTAAGCAAAGAGATAAAAACTATAAAAATGGAAATGTAAATTATAAAAAGGAACTAGTCAGAAATGAAGAACACATTATCTGAGATGAAAAGTATATTAAATGGAATAAACAGAGTGAGTAAAGAAGAGAATCGAATGACCAATATAGAGGATGGGAAAGAAAAAGACATTCAATCAGAATGGCAAGAGTAAAGAAGCCAAGACTATAATAATAATTTAAGGAGTCTATGGGATACCTTTTATTTCTCTTTCTTGTCTTATTGCCGTGGCTATTATGCCGAGTGAAAAAAGTCAGACAGAGAAAGATAAATACTATATGATTTCACTTATATGTGGAATGTAAGGAAGAAAAAGAACATACTGATCAAAAACAGACTCACAAATATAGAGGGGAGGGGTTTTGAGGTACTGAGAGTAGTTGATAGTCATGGGGATGAGGAGCATGGCATAGGGAATGCAGTCAGCATTAATGTAATGGCTAGGTGTAGAGCCAGAGGAGAGAAAGAGCACTCAGGGTGATTGTTTCATAAACTATATAAATGTCTAACCAATGTACTGTTAACTTGAAACTAATAATAAAATAAAATTTAAAAAAATAATAGTGTCTGTAATATATGTCAAATGTTTTAATTTGGGTTATTTGACATTTGATGTTTGTGATATGTTTTGATGAACAGAAGTTAAACATTATATGAAATTAATATTTTTACTTATTAAAAAATTTATGTGAGATGGATGGTGGCAAATGAAAATTTATCTTCTGCTCTTATTCTAGTGCTCACTTGGGCTTTAAATTCAAACTTTACGTGAACCAATCTCTCCATTTCTCCTAATTTCTTTGATGTCTATGGAATTTCAGATAAATTTCTCTTGTATATCATGGCAAAGAAGTGAATGTGTGAAGCTACATATGGAATGTGAAGGTGGTTTCAGAGACACAAGTGAAGAGCAGAAAAATAGAGGCAGAGAAAAGAGATGATACGCCTAATGAAGTTATTTTGTGTTATATTTTGCCACATCTAAGAAACCTGATATTCAAAAATCTGAACTCAAATCCAATACTTCAAGGTATGATTATTTATGTTACAAAGTGTACTTTCCATAAAAAGAATTTATGGAAAGATTCCTATAGCACATTTGAATCCACATTTGTTGATTTGTTTGTTTTTGTTTTAACTTGACTTAAACACATTTAATTTCTGCCAAAATCAATATAGTGATTGTCTAAATTTGAAATGCTAATACAGAAACACTTCTGTGTATGAGGAGCTTAAGATGAGAAGATGAAGAACCCCCCTGTGTTTGCATATGGATGTCAATCTGTGAATTTTATGGAACAAGATAAAAACAAATATTCACTCACACCCAACTCAATTTACCCCGAGCAAATTTAAGATTTCCTTGAGGCTTTCATTCCTTATAATTGTGTTTGTTTAAGTTTCCCTTTAATTAAGAGCTGACCCTCTGCAAATCTTCTTTTCCTTGCAGCAGTATTATTAGGATAGGGCCTTAGTTAATTTGTGGAACCAGTGAACAAAGGTGGTGCCCCCAGTGTCCCAGTTTTATGTCCTTTCCTCTTCCTAAATACAAATTTTCCTTCACTCCAAATGGAACCCTTTACTCCTGCAACACTGTTCATGGCTGTCTATTGTGCTTCAATTGTGACACCCTCCATGAAGAATTTATGTTTTAAATTTGAATCAATGCCTTAAAGTAAGGGGACAAACTGTAATGGAGAAATTGCAGATAACAGTAAGTGGGAGAGTACTGTTTGGCAGCCTGAAGTATTCCTGTTACCTAAATTTCTCACTTGAGGAGGCACCTACTGAGTACTCTTCAAGTTTAAAGTTGGCTCTGAAGCTGGCAGTTTATGTAATCCTGTCTTTTTCATTTTCTCTTTCATTCTGTTCTTCATTATGAATATTGTTTCCCTGCTGGTGAATTATGCAGCTCCATTCTCCTCACCATAAGCTGAGAAAGTATGCCCAAATAGATACATCAGTTTATTGAGTGAAAGTAAACTTGCTTTGCTTTGTCAGCCAAAAGGAAATTTAGAAGACCATCTGGAGTAGATTTGCTTAATGTCTGGGAAAAACAGAATAGGCAAGCCTTCTGATCCTCAACCACATAAGGTCTGATATAAAAAAATAAACTAGAGTTTGGATTAAAGGGGATACTATAATGCTTGTGCATAAATCCTTTGTGTCTCTGTTTGTCATCTAGATAATTGTTCTGGAATAGACTGCTTGAAATGCGAATCCGCAGAGGGTTTGAGTCATTTCAAATTTGCTCTGTGGACTGCTGCACAGTTAATAGATGTCATATAATGATTGATCATGACCATGAATAGGGTTTCTTATATAACATTTCTTCACTTGGCTTTTAATCCCCTTGAAATCAGTAATTTCCAGTGCTGATCGTGTGACTGAGCCTCCTAGCCAAACAAGTGGTGAGAAGTTTGGGTGTTAGCAGGCATTTTATGGGCACCTGGGGGAGAGGGCTGACTATAGAGCTCAACTGAAGAATGTACTTGCCAGCTCTGGTTGTGTGACAGTGGGAGGAAGGCTTTATGCATAATTTTAAAAAGGCCCAACTAACAGGTTGGAGTAAGAGATGCTACCTATTAACCACAGTATATCTTCTTCCCAGGTCCAAGCTATTTCAAATAGAACCTAGTGGCCACAATTAAGAAGGTGACCTTTC
The DNA here is from genome assembly GCF_000151845.1 of Pteropus vampyrus. Classification (NCBI taxonomy): domain Eukaryota; kingdom Metazoa; phylum Chordata; class Mammalia; order Chiroptera; family Pteropodidae; genus Pteropus; species Pteropus vampyrus. Next base: position 2,114,433 of record NW_011889116.1, read on the forward strand.
ACCCTGCCACTATCTCCTTCAAGGGATAGACTTGAATTGGTTCCCAGAATTGGTTTATTTTGAATTGAGCATCTATATCCTGGGCTTCCCTTTGTGCACAGTAGTTTACATTGTGGCTCATGCTTTTGGAGTAGTAAAGTGAATAGACTCAAGTGGGACTTGAGGTTAGAAAATATGTCCATGAGTTCCATTAAGCAAAAGGCCTCTCTTCAGGAAAGTGACATATCTGAAAACATTCTTCAGCATTCTTAATTTTGAGAAAGTAAGACCAAGCCAAATCTCTTAATATTTCTGAGCTTTGGGGGTGAAGTATAGTTGATGACTATCAGCGAAAAAGAAAGGGGGTGGAAAGTGGGAGTGGTTACCAGAGGGTAGGGAGGACGGGGAGGGGGAAGTAGATGGGGGAAAAATTTAAATCATTTCTTCAATTTAAAATAAATAAATAAATAATAAAAATTACTTATAAAAAATAAAGACTTGTTGATTAAAAAATGAATAAATCTTAAAAAATGAAAGTGGGAGTGAGTTATGTTGAAGATGAAAGGAGTCTGTATCCGATTGCAAAGGATTGTGTCTTTTTCTGTCTGCTGGAGTGCTGAGACTTCTTTTTAAAATTGTTTAATATTTTATTTATATTAGCTTTAATATTTTACTTAGTATTTATTTAATATATTTTTTATTTAAATTATTGGGGTAACAATTAATAGAATCAAATAAGTTAATAGAAGCAACTGAGACTTCTTGATCCTGATACTATCGGAAGGGTATTAAGGGCAACATTTTGCCTAGAGGATACAGAGGGTTCAACAATATAGTCCTGAGGACAACAGAGAACACACTTTTCCGTGTGGAAAAGAAGTTTTCCTGATTTAATACTGTGGTTGAAAAACTGCTTTGGAAAAACTCAAAGTGGGATGTACAAAAGTTACAAGATATATAAAACTTTTCATGTGCTTCCCCATATTAAGAAAAGAAACACATGCATAATGACACCACCAAGATGAACTCACTTTGATTAGTTGTTTTCTTTCAATCGAGTTTTTCCAATGGGTATATGAGAGTGTATTTAGCAGTAGTTAGGAGGGTTACAGGATAATATTTCATTTTTTGCAGGCTTTGGGCTCTAGGAAAGGTGGCTGAATCTTGCTTTAATCGCAGAGAAATTAAGTTAAGGTGGCCAGAGTTCTACTGTGTCTCAGAATTCTCAAATATTAGAAGCAGACTTTAGCACTGATCCCAATCTCTTTATTGTATCTTCATTGTACGAATGAGAAATCAAAGTCCAGAGAGAAAAAAATGGTTTGTTCAGTGGTAGGTCCTAATCTGATTATGACTACAACCCTTTTCTTATATTAACTTTTGATATGAATGAGAAATGACATTGCTGTTGTCTTTTATGGATAACAATCCATTTTGGTATTGAGTAAAAGTTAAAATCCAACAGGAAATCATGATGGATACCTCTTGCAGCTTTGTCTTTAAGACTTCTGTGACTTCCTTAAGGGCCCTGCTCCTTCTTCCTTCAATACCTTTACATGGAGGAGCCAGAAATTCCATAAGCATGATTGTGTATTAGTGCATCATATCACCCTCCTCAAATCTGGCTGGAACTCCCATTTGGTTTTGGGGCCCACTCTAGTCTATACAATATTTGAGGCCCATGGCTTGGCTCATTCTGCCTATTTACACAGTCCTCGTGCAGGACACAACCTGCTCCAGAATCTTCAATCTTTAAATCTCTAGTGATTTTCTCTGGCTTCTCTTCATACCTGAAAAAGCCTCACTTCCATCTTATAAAGCTCTCATTCATTAAGACTCAACTCAAAACAAATATCACCAAAAATATCCCTGATAGAGATGGTGGGAAATGAAAGTTCCAAGCTCTTACACCTATCCTCTATTATTAGCCTGAGAATCTTAGGCTACAGAAGGTGACCACTACTATTTCTCAAGGGTTATGGTTGAAGGCCACCTTTAAATCATTGTTGAAATATTTTTTTTTTTGTTATATATACATGTTTTACTTTCATCCCTCAGAGTTTAAATTGAACTGCTTTTCCTTTCACTGTCAAGTTTGGGATAGAAGTATAAACTAATATTTATTGAATGCCTACTTTGAGCTGGGCACAATGCTAAGCATTTATACACATCAGCACTTTTAATCCTGCCAACAAACCTAAGCATAGGTAGTTATCCCCAATTAACAGATGAACAAGTTGAGAATCGCAGAGGCACATGTTTATGAATAAAAACACATAACTAGTGAATTTTAGAACTGGGATATGTACCCAGTTCTGGCTTCCAAGCTCACACTATTCCTTCTCCTCATCAGTGGTTAAAATTACTCTGATATGCAGTTGCCCAGGAAAAATGGGATCATACATTTTTCTATGAGTTTCTTTACAGCAAGGAGAGATCTAGAACATAGTGTTGTGTAACTATCTGAAGAGACCCCAGCATTTTTCAGGCCCACTAGGATGCATGCTGTGCAACTATAAGTGAATGCTTAATGGAAACATGGTCAGGATTCTCCGGATAATGGCATATCTCTCATCATTTAATCACCTCCTTTGGAATTGAGCTGAGTTTACTAGAATGGGCAGATTTTATGATTGCTTGTGTCCTTATTTATTTCTCACATTGTCTCAGATACCTCCTGCCTCTAAAGCAGCTGTTTTTTTTTTTTTTTCTGACTTCCTTATTTTTGTCAAAAATCTTAGTTATCAAATCTGAGCATTTATCTTTGGCTCTTTCACTGCCTTAAGTAAACATGAGGTCTAATTCATCTTTTCTGTGTCTTTCTATTTTTTTACATTCCTATTATTACTAGAAATTTTGAAATTACGATTGGTATTTTCTTGGGCGACTATAACGGTCTTTCCCCTTCCATCCTAGCAGCTCATGAACACCAGCTTTAACTATCTCACTCTTTTGATTATGTAATAGCCATACTCATTTTCAAAAATCTTTAAAAGTTTTTATTTGCCCATAGGATAAAGTTCATATTAGGTATTATAAATATTTCAGCTTTCTTTCAATCTAGGATTTACTTTTGAGGAAAATTTGAGAGGCTTACTAAACTGGGTGATCTTCTGGTTATTCTTTTCCAATTCTGGACCTCAGTTTCTTCTGTATTCTATTTTGAGGGATCCCTTGAGGATTGTATTAATAGATACTTTCAGACAGAGTTTGGAGTGTAGATGAAGAATTGTTTATCCTGATAATAGACAAATGGAGGCCAAGACTTAGAGAAAAGTAAAGGTATTCTGAAAGAGAAACCGAACATCTTTCTAAAAATTTCTGCTCACTTATTCTCATTGGTCTTAATTAGTGTTTCGCTTGGAAATTGACACTTTGGCTAGATCTATGGGCATAAAGCAAAGAGATGTAAACAAAGCCAGCCCCACTCTTACATGCAGCCTACTTTGTCACCATGGCACAGATTACTAAGAAGGCTGGCTGGCCAAGATGGAAGGAAAATGTCTAGACCTATGAAGCTAATTGGCCCTGGCAGCAATCAAAATCATGGCCTTGGCTTCATTTAGCCAGAGGGTGTATCATCCTGAGCTAATTAGTTGCAAAGGACAAACAACCATATGGGTATGACCGACCTTAAGAGTGCTTCGGCAAACTAGAATCTGGGAGGTTTACAGAGGGAAAGCCCTGGGTCACTTAGAGTTAAGGTGCCAACTCCCATGCTAGACTTCCTGAAAACTGCACTGGCTAGGAATGTATTTGGATAAAATGTATCTAATTAGAAACCATGCAGCTAGTCATCATAATGATTTGGTTAGTGGAAGGACTAGTTGACCATGACTAGAAAGCTTCTGTGCTCATTCAGGCAAAATACTTAGTGACAGAACTTAACAAAATGGCTAAGTGAGTTTTGCTTGGCTGGAAATTTGATCCCACTGGCCAATGTTGTACATATCATGTATCATTTTGAAGGGGAGGTAGGGTTTTAGGGTCCTGTGCAGATGGAAGTATTTATTAAGCTCTCCAGGAGAGTTAAGTAACCAGTTTAGGAGAGCAGGGACAGTGGCTAGGAGGGAAACAGTTAGTGATGGATATTTCTTTAGCTAGCAGACCTCACCAGAGCCAGCAAGACTTGCTCCCATGCAGCCCCTGGGGAATGTAGGTGTAGGACTATTCTGAATTCCTAAGTAGGCCTTCTTTCAACACCATCTTAAATTTGCCAGTTTGTTTCAAACACTGTTCATCAATCCCCGTAGGTCATAAAACATGTTTATATTTTGGATCGAAACCACATAATAATAGTGGTCTGGAATTTTCTTAGGGGAACCTCCCCCTCTTCAGTGTTTAGCTCCACAAATATCAATGCAACAGAGCATTCCATAAACCAAATACAAATTTTTTAAGGTTTATTTTAAGCAAAGAACACACTCAGCAGCAATGCTAAAGAGGAAAAGATTCAGGAATTATTTTAGGAAAGAAACAAGACAGTGAATTTCTCTAACAAATTTATGTTTTGACTACCCAAGAAATTACACACCTTGCACCTCAGAGGAGAAATGGGCTTACTCTATCTAGCACAGCATTACTACACTAACTACATCTGAGGCCTCCTTAAGGGGTACAATTGCTCTCCACTGAGGAGCTAAATAGTGAAAAATGCATATTTTTATAACCTTAAAGTTGTGGCAACTTCCCATCTTGACTTGCTCCATTTGGATAGAAGATTGTTTTTTCCAGCATGAAATAAATGGATTGTGACTTCTATGATATAGCCACTTCCATTGTCTTAATCACTGATGCAGATCACACAGCATGAGTGATGTGGCAGCAGCAGCCATCCAGAGCTGCTGTGAAAGTGAGTGTGATGAATACAGTGGCTGCACCCAAAATGAATTCGGTCTGCATGATTGGCTTTAGGAAGCAGGATAAGTGCCCAGGAAAGCTTATTCAAGTAACCCAGATCCCAAAAAAGATAGCCTATGCCAAGGCACACATTTGCCACGCCCTCTGTATAGCTCTGGCTATAATAAAGGATTATTTTAGCCTCAATATAAAAGGATACTATTGCTAACTGCTAAGAAAAGAAGTTGATGTGTCATAATCTTTTGCTCTAAGCAGTGCAGTTGAGGTTAACTCATTAAGAAAGATGGCATATGTTCTTGCTACTTAAAGTGTGACCCTGGGTCAGCACATCCATTATAGAAGAAGATCCTTAAGATACTGTACTGGACACCTTAGCTACTTAAAATATGGTCCATGAACCAGTGACATTGGTATCACCAAGGTTGCTTGTTAGTAATGCAGACTCTCAGGTTCTACCTCAGACTTAAATGAAACAGAACCTGCATTTTAACAAGCTCCCCAAGTGATTCATAAGCACATTATTATATATTTACTGAGAACCAGTTAATACAGTTTGGTTGGTTAACACAGATGGGTTATTTAGAAGGAAAGAAAGCCCAGGATTTGGTAGAGGTTATGGATGGGAAGTAAACAGTGTAGGCCTAGGAAGGGGCCAGGGCACGAACTAACAAAGATTGGAGAGTGACTCATTGGCTCAGTTTAGGCCCAGGTTGACAACATTCTAAAAAATTTATGCTAGTGACTCTATGACATACTGAGTAGCAAGTCAGGGTCCTCAGCTACTGGGGATATTTCAAGGATCCAACCAAGACAGACCCATAGAAAATTCTAGCATTACTGAGCTGAAGGAACTCTTTAGTATTCAGTCCAAATGGACAACCTAATCTCATTTATTACTCTGTTGTCTTGCCTTTCTCATCAGCCATAGAAGCTCAAAAGGGGCTGTAGCCAAAGAATTCTCGGCAGGGAATCTATAGAACATAATGGCTCCCCATACAGGTTTGCAAGGCTAAAAGTAAGGAAGACCTTGGACTGAATCATGTACTAAGGGGTATTTAAAGATCCAGAAGACTGTACCCAGTCTTATTTGCCTAGGCAGCATGGAATCTGGAGATAACTGATGGGAAATTCTCAAACCTGTTCAAACATGTGTAATGGAGATTTAAAGCCATCACAAGGAGAACTGCAGTATTGTTACTCCTCAGTTGTGTCTTTGTCCTACATGAAATGCTGCTATTCGATTCAAGTTTTTGAAATATTCCACAAGTTTTGCCTCTAGTGGTTGTGCCAAAGAATGAATTCCATAAATCCCACATCAAGGTCTATCAACTTGAAGCCATTCAGTTTTTGTTCTTCTTGGACCAACCACAAAGCCAGCATGACAATACAAAGAGAAATGCTATCCTATTTGTATCCCCCTCCCCCACCCCACAACTCCAATTCAGTCAGCAAGTTCTACAGATCCGTGTAAAATTACATAGTTTATGGGATTGCTACATTGATGAAAATTTTGAAGTTGGCCCTCAAGGCATCCCAAGGTTGTTTCAAGGATGAGAGTACTTGAGGATCTTATCTTGATTTTGCCTTGATGGTGGGTATATTGGAAAGGAAAGGGTTTTAAACTGTTTCTTGTCCCTAGAGCCTGACAGTTCCTTGTGCCATTTTAATTTGAACTTTTTGGATTGGAATAGAATAAATGAGCAGAGAAAGTTAATTATTCTAATTAGAAAAGAAGTGAAGACATGGTCTTTCTAGGTCAGGCACTTGGACAAACCTCCACTGGCTACAAGCTTTGGGCATGAGCTTGTCTCTTGAATGCCAGAGAATGCACAAAACATTTTCCCCAATCTTCTGCCAAAGTCCGCAGAGCAAGACAGAGAATTCTTTTTAGGAAATGGCATGTGATCAGCCAGTGCCCTAGGGCCACAGAGAGGATTATCTAGAGGTAGCAGATATGTGGGCACAGCTGGATGGGTACAAGTGTCTTTATTGGTCCAACTCCAGGCTCCGCTACTCCGTAATGCCAAACAAGCTCAATGTAGGTTGGAGAAAGATTGCTTTTGTGATCATTTCTAAAGATATGCATTATTCCCTGAGCTTCTTGATATCCTATCTTCAGCTATCTGAGGATGTTGATATCTTCATGGAAGGTAAACTCCTCTGGTCCTCTGCTGGTACTTTTTGGACCAATATTTTGTTGTTGGATTTATTAATTCCCAGATGTAACACCTTCCTCTTCCTCTTCTCCCATGTACCATCCATTCTCTGAATAGATCAACCCTTCTCCCAATTTAGAACATGCTTTAGATGATGTATATGAAAGTTCTTAGTACAGTGTCTGGCACATAGTAGGTGTTCACTAAATGCTAGTTCATTCCTCTCCTCCTACTAGAAAAAGAGTGTGTCTGGGACACAACCATAATAATTACTTGTTCTGATCTCTGAGCCTTGTATTTGATGTATGATAGCTCATAAATTTGTGATTTGGTGACATAAAGAGAAGTATAAAGCCTCAGACAAAGCTAGAGTAGTAACTGTATCATACTGAAGATCAAACTGGCCAATTACTTGCCTTTGAATTATCCACATACTCAAAGGATGAATAAAAAAAGAACTTAAGCTCCATCTTTCAAAATAGACTTCAGATTATTGAATAATCTATTTGTAGATCTATTGCAATTTGCTTTCTTCATACAGAATAGTCCAAGAACATTAACATCAATGACTCCTAACAGAATGATAGAACAAATAGAGATCTCAATAGATCATTTAGTCTACTCATTCTTGCTTCCCCCGGCCTCCCATCTCTAGCCATCCTGTCTACCTGCTCTTTAAAATGTATTCTTCTTGATTATTTTCAGTAAGGACAGGGAACCAAGAAGTGAATTGTACTGAATAATGAATACACTTAAATACACTTATATTTAATTTTGGAATATTTTTATACGTTATAATTAAATATGTGTCTGCATGATATGGGAGTAAATTTAAATATAAAGTCCTGGTGCTAGAGGAAATGGGAAACCATCTCAGTTTCTTATACTTATTTCTAGTGCATTTTGTACTTGCAACTCTCTTCTTACTCATCCCTCGGACTTTACAAAATACTCACCCATGTAGAATTTCCTTTCCCCAAATCTTCCCTAGTGCAGAGAAAGTAGTCGTAAGCTTTAAAAGATGAATGGAATGTAAATAGAGGACATTTGAGATATTGGGGAAAAAGTAATTTAAAAAAATGGATGCTAACGGTCAAATTCAAAAGTAGTATTGGTATTGTGGATAACTGCTATAATTGGGCAAGGATAATGCAAAAGACAAGTCTTCCGAAATCTTGATCTTTATTCTTGATATAAGAAGTATCCTTAGAATCTGTGCAGAAAATCTATATGTTGGGCTATATAACATACAGATAATATAGTGCTCATGAAGTCACTTTTCTGATTTCTTGGTCTTGCTTATTTATTTATTTTTGTTTTGTTTTGCTTGTTCCTAAGTCTTGACACTGTACTCTTTAGTAAGTGGAACAAGTCACCCTCCAGTAGTCAGAATTGCCAGCAGAGATTTACTTTGTTTTTAGGTGGGTGTTGGTTCAAAATTAGGTCATCTGGTATAAACTTAATTTGAAAGTAAGTTTTTCTTAGACTCCTAGAAGCCCAAGACCCAAGTTTGATGACTGTGACCCAGGAAAGCTTCTAGAGCAAGTTTCTCTTCTGAGAGGAAATATCCAAGTGCTAGATTTATTTAGGAGATGGGTTATGTTCTCAGAAATATTTAACATAGAATTTTCAAGGTTTTTTTGTGTGTGTGCCATTGAAGCTTCATATTGTCACCATTTGAGGGGAGGCAGAAATATATTTTAAACCTGCTGAGAGTTGGCATAGAAAGTCTTAAGAAAATAAGGCATTTTGTTAAGACTGCCACCAAATCTCAAGACTGCAGCATTATCGACAGTAAATAAAATCATGTGTTTATTTCATCTGATTTATTTCAAGACTCTCTTCTTAACTTTCAATTAATCATACAAACCGAATTTCAAACATGCTACAGGCTGGTATACCCTATTGGAAGCAGTTGCCAAAACTTTTCTTTATTTAATTATTTATTTAATAATTCTATGCTTGTCAGGTGGACTTCTGTTCTTACATGGGAGTTGGCCTCATCAATCCTCTTGAAGATAGCCACTGAAGGGACTCTGCTAGCCTTCACCAGATAGGATCAGCAAAACTTCTGCTCTTAGTCAACCTGGGCTAATAGTTCTGACACTGCCTCCCTCAAAGGCACTGAATGAGAGAGGGAGCCTTGGAGGAACAATTTTCCTCTGAGGTAGGCCCTGCTAGAATTATGTATAATACCAAAAGTATAAAGGCCATGTAAGAGATCACAGAGACGACATAATCATAGAATATCAGAATGGAAAGAGATCTTAGGTATCATTTAATATAATCCTTTTATTTTATAGATGCACCCACTAAAGGCCAGAGGGGAAAGTGGCATGCTCAGAAATTGTAAATGAAGGGAATGGGGAAGAATGCCTTCCAATAACATGTGTGGAATTTTCTAGGTACTTGAGTTCCTGACAAAAAGTCCTTGTTGTTATTGAAATGCTATTGAAAATATCTGTAACAACTAAATCTACTTTTCTTAATAATTATAACCAAATAAATATTGTGGAGTTTTTCTTTGTGCCTAAAGAGCTTGCAATACTTAAGGTCATCATTCTAAACATAGGTATTCATTGCCCAGGACTTGTAGAAGTTAGAATTGGAAGCAGTGGCCAAATGTGTACTGATTGTGGAGCAGGCCAAAAAAATAAATTGTCACTTTCACTAAATTTCTGACATTACCTGCTCTTTTTAAAAAAATCACTTGTTTCTTTCCTAAAAAACTTTGGGCAAAAATTCTGGCTATTTAGAAGTAAACCAATATTTACTTGGTCAAATAATTTTTGACAAAAGAGCCAAAACATACAGTGAAGAAAGGAAAGCCTCTTCAATAAATGGTGCTGAGAAAACTGGAAAGCTACCTACAAAAGAATGAAACTAGACTGTCGTCTATCATCACACACCAAAATTAACTCAAAATGGATTAAAAACCTGAATATAAGACTGGAATCAATAAAATGCATTAAGAAAACATAGGAACTAAACTCAAGGACCTTAGAATTAAAGAGGATTTTATGAATTTGACCTCAAAGGCAAGGGAAGTAAAAGCTAAAATAACTGAATAAGACTACATCAAACTAAAAAGCTTCTGCTCAGCAAAAGAAATCATCAACAAGGTAAAGAGACAACCATCCAAATGGGAAAATATATTTGCAAGCAACGCCTCCAATAAGGGCCTAATATCCAAAATATACAAAGAACTCATACAACTCAATAACAACAAAAAACAAACGATCCAATCAAAAAATGGGCAGAGGATCGGAACAGACACTTCTCCCTAGAGGACATACAAATGACCAACACATATTTGAAAAGATACTCAACATTGCTAGCTATTAGGGAAATGGAAATCAAAATCACAATAAGATACCATCTCATACCTGTTAGAATAGCTATAATCAACAGGACAAATAATAACAAATATTGGAGAAGATGTGGAGAAAAAGGAATCCTGCAAATTGGTACAGCCACTATGGAAAACAGTATGGAGGTTCCTCAAAAAACTAACAATTGATCTACCATATAATCCAGCAATTCCTCTACTGGGTATTTACCCCAAAGACTTGAAAATGCATATTCGAAAGGATATTTGCACACCGACATTCATAGCAGCATTATTCACAGTGGGCAGGACATGGAAGCAACTGAAGTGTCCCAGGATAGATGACTGGCTAAAGAAGCTGTGGTACATATATACAATGGAATATTACTCAGCCATAAGAAGAGACAAAATACTGCCATTCGTGACAATCTGAATGGACCTTGAGATAATCATGCTAAGCAAAATAAGCCAGACAGAAAAAGCTGAAAATCACATGATATCACTTATATGTGGGATATAAACCTAAAAGCAACAAATGAACAGGACAAACAAACGGAGACTTGTGGACATGTACTATAGACTAGTGGTTACCAAAGGGTAGGGAGTGGGGGAGGGGGAAGATAGACAGGGTAAAGGGGGTCAAATATGTGGTGACAGAAAGAAATCTAACTATAGGAAGTGAACACACAGTGTAAATATATACATGCCTTTCTGTTAAAATGTACAGCTGAAACGTATTGGATTTTGTTAATCAATGCCACCAAAAAAATTAATTAAAAAATAAAAATTCTGGCTGTTTAAAGATTCTGACTCATCTGGCTATGATTGATTAATTGATTGATTGAAATTTTACTATAAAAAGATAGCTAAATGCTATTTTGGAACCTGAAATTTGGACAGACATGTGGTACGCCTTCATTAGATTCTCCTTGGGCTTAGCACTAAGACTGGAGCCTTTTGGGTTGTAGGAGATCCTCCTCACAGAGGAAGTTCCTGAAGCAATCTAGGATGTTCCTAGGGCATGGAAGTTGGAAGACAGGGTAGAGTAGTTGATATTGTGGAGTCAAAAATCACAGCCTTATTGCAAAGAGTGGCACTAGACCAGTACTGACCTTCCTGAAACTGGTAATTGCAAAGTGTGAAGCATAGAGAAAATCTGAGGGAAAAGGAGGGAGTTTTTAACCACAATGTCTTCCCAGATACATGTTTCTTTAAAATGTTTAAATAGTAAAACATGTGATTCTCATAAATGAATGACAGACCACATTACCAGTGGATGTCCCACAGGATTAATTATCCATTTTAATTCACCTTAATATTATTTCCTGCACACAGTACATTGTCACCCAAACCATGGTGACAAATATTCCTTGGAAGTGTCCTTTTATTTATCTGTATAGTCCCTGACTAGGGAGAACTAAACCTTCCTATTTGTACCAAAGCACTTCTTTGAAATCCAGTGAGTGATTTTATAACTTGTTTGGTTGGTCAAATGATAAACCTAGATCACACATTTTGTTCACATGGAATAAAAATAATATGGAAATTTGAGACTATTCATGAACAGCAATTTATTTAAGAAACCCTCATTAAAAACCCTACTACATACAAAACTTTGTTCTAACATTTACTGTGGATAATATGAAGATGAGTTTAAGGTATAGCCTATACACTTCCATGTAGATTGTCAATTTTGGTAAAGATTTCTATTTTCTGCTCCAGTGAAGTAAGTGGACTTTGCATGTCCAAATTGAAATCTAAAAAGGAAAGTAATAAATTTATTTGTCTGCAAAAATGAGTATGTCAATTAAGGCCATTTAGATTTGCTGATTATACTTAATATTGTATTTTATTATTTTATTTGATTTACTTAATATTGTATTTTATTGTATTTTATTATACTGTTTGTTATTATAGTAATTATTTGTGTCAAAGTAATTTCTGAGGGAACATAGTGTAATTTATCTCAAATCCCAGTTAAATGATCTGAATGTTTCAGCCTCTTGAATAGTAGCAGGAGACCCAGTCTTTCAAATGGTGTATAGAGGTAGGGTGGGAGATGGAGAGGGTGTTGGTAACAGGAGGGAGAGATCAACCAGTTAGACTCATGAGCATAGAGTAAGAAAACAATATCCTAGACATTTATTTACATATTTTCTCAGAGTAAATTAACCAAGGACAGCACAGGCTATAGACAGCACAGTTCAGTAGTAAGAACATTGGGCTAGAAGTCAGTAGACCTGCAATCTAGTCTGTCCTCTATATTGATCTAGTTGTGGGGCATTGGATAAATTGCCTCACCTTTCCAAGCCTGCCAAAGTAGAGTTAATCATACCAGTCTAAGTGGTTAGAACCAAAGACATATCTGAGGATGATAGATTGACAAGCAAAAGTGGTATACAAAGTCAAGGTAGCATTAGCACATATTTTGCATACATTTAAATAAAAAACTGTCCTTCAAACTTCTTATATATATGATGGAAACAAAAAGATCGTTCTCCTTTCATTCCAAGGTGGGAGTGGGAGAAATATTGTTCCACTTACAGAATACCTATTATATTAGAGAAAGAAAGGATCTCTACCCACATATCATTTCTTTTAGTGACATATTCCAACATTTTTAAGACTAGAGATAGAATAAAGTTTTAGGGGATTGGACCCCTCCCATGCTTCCACCAATATGTCCTTGATTGAAAAAAAAAAGTAATATGAGCCTTGTGTATGTATGTGTGTGATTTGCTTCTTATATCTAAAAATTGGAGTGTACCAAAAACCCAATAAGAAGTAAAAAATGTTTCTGATCAATCTACTCCTAGACAACCTGGGTTTTATTGTGAAAATTATTCATTCTCTTTCTTACAGATTCTAATTTTGAGTAGTGTACATCTAGCTCCAGTTATGAGTCATAATAATTAAATCAGAGAGTACATTGGATAATACCCCTATATCAGAGTAACCATAACTCAGAACACTTCCTGGGTATGCTATTTAAATATCCAACTCAACACCCCACGATATAAAGAACAATTCCATGCCATTTGTTATGATAGGTACTGTGAGGCATGATTCTGATTCCAGGGACCCAAATGTACAATGCTGGCAGTGCACATAATTATAAAATATGCAGAATGCGTGTTAATAACTAGTCTCATGGAGAAAATCTACATGCCGTGCAGGATATATTTTGGAATAGAATTATAAGCAGTGATTGATTTTTTAAAATTCACGTCTCTTATCCTTTTAATCATTCAACCTCTAAGAACTAGCAAACACAATAAATAGGAAGCAAAGCCCATTCCCAAAGGCTGACAAAAATTGTTTGCCTTTTACGTGAAGATTAAGTTCTGATTTTGTTTTTATTATGAAATTATTTAATGTAGCATTTTTATAGTGTCTCTGCAGAAATAGGGATGAAGATATAAATCAGTTGGGAATTATCCAGAGAGCCTCATAATAGTTATAAAAACAATGAAAGCCATTCATAATCTTTAACTGTTTGAATCCCAGTTGGATAGGCTATCATTTTTTGGCCAATATTTATTCCCAGAAGACAAGCTTTTATAGACATTAAAAATAAAACAACAAAAACACTGAAAAGTACACACAATTCCTTCTTCAGTGAGCTACAGTAATTAATTGTACGATCCTTGAAGAAGAAGGAATGCTCTAGGCAATGACTGAAAGTCCTAAGGATGACACCAGACTCTATTATAGAGAGAGGCTGCAGACATATAAGAACAGAAACAGGATTCGCTCAATTGATGCTGGCTCATGATCTTAGTATGGTGCTTTCCAGGGTTTGATGCTACTGGTCTCCTGTTCCAGGAAGTATTCCCAGCCATAGTTACAGAGATATATGCTTTCATCATGGCTTCTTCCTTTTCCTGTTGAGAAGAGAGTCTCTTTGGGTGCAGGGAATTCTAGAGCTAACTTGTATTAGTGCTAAGTGACTCCTCACCAGAGTCAAGGCTGCAAGGTATCTGAAATAATGGTTTCTCAAGATTAAGGAGCTTTCAAACAGATGCTCACCTGTGTAGCAGTTGATATCCTGGAAATATGAAATGGTGGCTATAACGTTATCAGGTTACTCATTAACGAGAAAGCTTAGAATTCAGCTGCCTTTAGGTTTGCCATTCTCTCCTTCTAAATTTCCATTTGTTTGTCCACCAAAGAATAGCATAGTTGTTAACAAGCAAATAGTCTGGAATCAGACTGGAGGAGTTTATCTCCCAGCTCTGCTATCTATGAGATGTATGACTCTGGTTAAGTAATTTAACTTCTCTGTACTTCAGTTTCATCATTTTCAGAATTGGGAAAACAATATGAGTATATGACTCATTGACTTGTCAGAATTAAATAAAATGCTGTAAATAACACACTTAACCCAGTGCCTTGTCCATAATAAACAGCCAATGGATTTTTTTTTTAATTAGTAAGGACTCAAGTTGCAAGGGACACAAACCTGACATAAACAGACTTAAAGGCATTGTTATCGGCTTAAATACTTGAAATATCTAGAGATCACAAGACATCAGGACTCAGTCTCTTTATATCTTGTCTCTGCTTTGCAAATGTCAAATTTTGACTTATACTCTCTATGCCTCCATTTCTTAGTCTGAAAAGTGGGATAATAATAATAAATATACTTAATAATATTATTGTGAAAATTAAATGAGTTAATGCAGGTGAAGTGCTTCCAACAGGGCTTGTCACATAATGGGCCTTATATAAGGTACTAGCTATTATTGTTATGTTTATTATTATTATTATTTTAATATCCAATGTTCTTTCTGTGTTTTCCCTTTATCTTTTTAAAAAATTTTTCAATTAGAGTTGACATTCAATATTATTTTATATTAGTTTCAGGTGTACAGCACAATGCCTAGACATTTATATAATTTATGAAGTGATTCCCCTGATTAATCTAGTATCCATCTGACATCATACATAGTTATAATAATATTATTGACTATATTCCCTATACTGTACCTTGTAACCCAATGACTATTTTGTAACTATCAATTTGTGCTTATTAATTCCTTCACCTTTTTCACCCAGCCTCCCAACCACACCCAAATGGCAACCATCAATTTGTTCAAAGCATGTACGAGTCTGTGTTTGTTTTGTTGTTTCTTTATTTGTTCTTTAAATTTCACATATAAGTGAGATTATGTGGTATTTGTCATTCTATGTCTGATTTATTTCACTTAGCATAATATTCTCTAGGTACATTCATGTTGTTGTAGATGGTAATGTTTCATTCTTTTTTATGGCTGAATAATGTTCCATTGTATATATGTACCACTTCTTTATCAATTCATCTATTGATGAATACTTAGTTTGCTTCCATATCTTGGCTATTATAAATAATGCTACAATGAACTAGAGGTGCCTATATATTTTTGAATTAGCGTTTTGGGTTTCTTTTGATATATATTCAGAAGTGGAATTGCTGAGTCATAAGGTTCTATGTTTGATTTTTTGAAGACCCTCCAAACTGTTTTCAATAGTGGCTGCACCAATTTGCAATCTCACCAACAGAGCTCAAGGGTTCCATTTTCTCCATATCTTCCTCAACACTTGTTGTTGGTTGATTTATTGATGACAGACATTCTGATTGTTGTGATATGATACCACATTGTGGTTTTAATTTGCATTTCTCTGGTGATTAGTGATGTTGACCATCTTTTCATATGTCTATTGGCCATTCGTATGTCCTCTTTGGAGAAATGTCTATTTATGTCCTATCAATTTTTTAATCGCGCTGTTGGTTTTTTTGGTGTTGAGTTGTATGAGTTCTTTATAAATTTTGGATGTTAACCCCTTATCGGATATATCATTGGCAAATACCTTCTCCAATTCAGTAGGTTGTCTTTTCATTTTGTTGATAGTTTCCTTTGCTGTGCCGAAAACTTTCGGTTTGATGTAGTCTCATTTGTTTATTTTTTCATTTGTTTTCCTTACCTGAAGAGGTATACCAGAAAAAATATTATTAAGAACAATTAGGAATTTTATGGTTTTGGGTTTTACACTTAAGCCTTTAATCCATTTTGAATTTATTCTTATATATGGTGTAAGAAGGTGGTCCAGATTAATTTATTGACAAGTATCTGTATAGTTTTCTTAATACCATTTATTAAATAGACTGTCTTTATCCCATTGTAAATTCTTATCTTCTTTGTCATAGATTAAATGACCATATAAGTGTAAGATTATTTCTGGGCCCTCTTTTCTGTTTAATTGTTCTGTGATTCTGTTTTTATGCCAGTACCAGGCTGTTTCAATTACTATCACCTTGTAGTGTAGTTTGATATCAGGTAGCATGGATACCTCCAACTTTATTCTTCCTTTTCAAAATTGCTGTGGCTCTTTGAGATCTTTTATGGTTCCATATAAATTTTTGGATTATTCGTTCAAATGCCATTGGTATTCTGATAGGGATTGCATTGAATCTATAGATTGCTTTGGGTAGTATGGACACATTAATGATGTTGATTCTTCCTGTCCATGAGCACTGTCCATGCTTCCATTTATTTCCATCTTCTTCAATTGCTTTCATCAATGTCTTATAATTTTCTGATCACAAGGAGGTCTTTGACCTCTTTGGATAAATTTATTTCTAGGTTTTTTTTTTTAATGAAATTGTAAATGGAATTGTTTTCTTAATTTCCCCTTCTGATAGTTCATTGTTGGTGTTCAAAAATGCTAACAACTTCTGAATATCAATTTTGTATTCTGCTACTTTTCAAAGAACCAGCTCTTCATTTATTGATCTTTTACATTCCTTTTTTTTTTTCAAAGACTCTATTTCATTTATTTCCACTCTGATCTGTATTATTTCCTTCTTTCTCCTCATTTTGGGCTTTGTTTGCTGTTATTTTTCTAGTTCCTGAGGCATAAGTTTAGACCGTTTATTTGAGATTTTTCTTGTTTCTTGAGGTAGGGCTGTATTGATATAAATTTCTTTCTTAGGACTGCTTTTGTTATGTCCCATAGATTTTGGATAGTCGTGTTTTCATTTTCACTTGTCTCAAAGTATCTTGATTTCTTCCTTGATCTCATTAACCCATTCATTGTTTAGTAGCATGTTATTTAGCCTTGATGTGTTTGTGTGCCTTTCAGTTTTTTTTCTTGAAATTGATTTCTTGTTTCATTCCATTGTATTTGAAGAAGGTGCTTATTATGATTTCAGTCTTCTTAAATTTATTGAGAATTGCTCTGTGTCCTAACATGTGGTCTATCTTGGAAAATGTTCCATGTGCACTTGGAAAAATGTATATTCTGCCACTTTAGGGTGAAATGCTCTACAAATATCAATTAAATCCATCTGGTTGAATGTGTTATTTATAGCTGCAATTATCTTGTTGATTTTCTATCTGAAGTTCTATCCATCGATGTTGCTGGGGTGTTAAAGTCTCCTACTATGACTGTATTGCTTTTGATCTCTCTCTTTATGTTGGTTAATATTTGCTTTAAAAATTTAAGTTCTCCTATGTTGGGTGTATAAATGTTTACAAGTATTATATCCTCTTGTTAGATTGATCTTTTTATTGTTATAAAATATCCTTTGTCTCTCATTATAATCTTTTGTTTTAAAGTCTATTTTGTGTGATATAAGTAATGCTATCCAAGTTTTTGTTTTGTTTCCTTTGGTATAAAATATCTTTTTCCAACCCTTTACTTTCAATCTGTCTGTGTCTTTTGATCTTAAGTGGGTCTTTTGTAGACAGCATATGTATGGGTATCGTTTATTTAATCATTCAGCTACCCTATGACTTAAATGCTCCCTATGATTGGAACATTTAATTCATTTAATTTAAAGTAATTATTGATAGTTATTGCCATTTTATTATTCATATTTATATTTAAATTTTTTTCTCTTCATTTTATTTTTACAGAATTCCCTTTAACTTTGGGGGTAATGAACTTCTTTAGCTTTTAATGCTCTGGGAGACTATTTATGTCTCTTTCAATTTTAAATGATAGCCTTGCTAGGTAGGGTAGTCTTGGTGGTAGGTCTTTGCTTTTCATTACTTTGAATGTTTCATGCCAATCCCTTCTGGCCTGCAAAGTTTCTGTTGAGAAATCAGCTGACAGTCTTATGGGAGCTCCCTTGTAGATAACTGCTTTTCTCTTGCTGCTTTTAAGATTCTCTTTGTTTTTAACATTTGGCATTTTCATTATGATGTGTCTTTGTGTGTTCCTGTTTGGATTCATCTTGTTTGGCACTCTCTTCACTTCCTGGTCTTGTATGTCTATCTCCATTACTAGATTAGGGAATTTTTCCATCATTATTTCTTCAAATAGGTTTTCAATCCCTTGCTCTCTCTGTTTTCTTTCAGGTTCCCCTATGATAGGAATGTTGTTACTCTTGATGTTGTCCCATAGGTACCTTAAACTATCTTCATATTCTTGAATTCTTTTTTGTTTTTCCTCTTCTGTTTTCGTGTTTTCTGCTACCTTATCTTCCAAACTGCTGATTCGATCCTCTGCTTTATCATTTCTGCTATTGGTTCCTTCTAGTGTATTCTCTATTTCAGTTATTGTACAGTTCATTTCTGACTCTTTGATTTCTATGTTCTTTTTTATGCTTACTCTCTCTTTGTTGAAGTTATCATTAAGTTTCTTGAGCATCTTCATAACCAGTATTTTGAGCTCTGTATCTGATCCATTGCTTGCCTCCATTTCATTTAGTTCTTTTTCTGGAGTTTCCTCCTGTTCTTTAATTTGGGGCATGTTTCTTTATTTCCTCATATTGCCTACCTGTCTGTTTTTGTTTCTATGTATTAGGTAGATCTGTTACATCTTCCAGTTTTGGCCAAGTGGCCTTTTATAGTAGGTGCCCAATGTGACCCATTGGCACAGTCTCCTTGATCACCTTAGCTGGATGCTCCAGGAGTTTCCCTTGTGTAGGTTTTGTGTCTCATTATGTTGTAGTTCATCCTTGATTGATGTTGGCACATCAGTGGGTGGGACTGACCCTCATGCTGATTGACTGTGAGGATTCGGCACTCTTACAATACACAAACTGCTCTGCAGTGGCTGATTCCATGGATCATGATTCCCTCCAGTGGTGCTCTAGTGACTGCTGAGACCATCCTTCAGTTTTACCACTTGTTAGACTAATCATATGGTGCTCCATTGTGATCTGAAGCTGGCCACCAGGTTGGTGTTGGTTTTGGGGCCTCTTGGGAGGGTCCAGGGCAAGCCAAGGTCAGCTGCTGCCTGTGACCTGCCCAGGGCTACCTGGTAAGAGCTACGAAGTAATCCTCTGTTGATCGCTGACTGTGCTGGACCTGGAGGCATGTGGGAATGGCCGTGCTGTGAAGGGAGGCTAGCCATCACCAGTACTGGGCCTGAGGCGACTCAGAAAAAGGACCAGGTTACTTTGAGTCCTGCCATCATCTGCTGACTTTTCATAAGACTCACCTACTAAAAGAGCCTGTACTGGTATGCAAGTTGGGTGAGACAGGGTCTTAGGGGGTACACAGGGTGGGGAGAGTGCTATTTACCAGTTTAATTCAGATTCAGGTTTGGCACCAGTGCCGATCCTGGAGCCCCTTACCAAAAGGCAAAGAGCATACCAAGACCAGCTATGTGCCTGCCTGGGACTCATGGACTCCCAAGAGTTGTCTATGAAAGACTGCAGTGCAGTCCAGTGCCGGCTGTCAGCTGTCAAATGTGTCTTGAGTGGTGCATGAGTTAGGTGGGGCAGGATCCCAGGGAGTCACCAGAGTGGAATAAGTTGAGTTCACCAGGCCAATGCAGATTTAGTTTTGACTGTGTGTGGGGAGGGCTCAACATGGGAAAGATGCTGCCTGATCACAGACTACAAAGGAAAAGGGCTCAATACAGAGACAATGGTAGCTGTCCCTGCAGTCTTTGCCCTGAAACCACACAACTCAGTCACTCCCCATATGTCTCTGGCACCTCCCCAGCCTCTGTCCCTCTACTGGAGCCCAGAGTGAGTGCCTGGGAGTGAAACAGAGTCCGTGTGTGGGCACCTGGATTCCCAGTAGCTTTCTGTCTCACCTGGACAGAAAAAATGCCTGCTGATTTTATCAGATGCTGTGGGGACTCCTCTTCTTAGCACTGTTGCTCCAGGAGGGAAATTCCAGTGTGAAGCTAGGACTCCTCACTCTTCTGCAACAGATATTCTTCCCCAATTGTCAGTTGCCACACGTGGGTGTGGGGATAGCCCATTCAGCATCTCTACCCCATCCACTAGATTTGATGTGGCTTCTTTATATCTTTAGTTATAGGACTTCTCTTCAGCTAGTCTTCAGATGGTTTTCCAGGTTGATTGCCATATAATTTAGTTGTGATTTTCATGTAATTATGGGAAGAGGCAAGCATAGCATTTACCTACTCTGCCATCTTGATTTTTCTTCTTCTTCCTCTTCCTCTTCCTCTTCTTCCTCCACTTCCTCCTCCTCTTCTCTTTCTTCTTCTTCTTCTTCTTCTTCTTCTTCTTCTTCTTCTTCTTCTTCTTCTTCTTCTTCTTCTTCTTCTT
>NW_011889116.1:2135389-2196283 GCF_000151845.1 Pteropus vampyrus
TCCAACATTTCCTGTAATACTGGCTTGGTGATGATGATGATGAACTCCTTTAGCTTTTTTTTTTTTTTTTGGTCTGGCTCCTTATCTGTCTGTAGAGAGGTGGATATGAGCCTCACCCATGTTTGAAGCATTGGCAAAACTATGTTTGACTGTGTTGTAATCTGCAAAGGGCAGAGAAGCAAACAAAGAACAGGCTTGTGGTTTAGCACAGATAATCGGGTCCCAAGAAGAAGACTCCCACTTTCTCCTTGACCTTCTGGTGTATATAACAAATGCGCTGAGCTTCCCTCGGCGTCACTGTATCTCCACCCGAGTGCAGTGTCCCACCTGACCCCAGCCTTTCCTATATTATGTCTCTGTGTTTTTCATAATCCTCTGTTGCCCCTCCTCAGGTCAACCCTTTAGTCGTACAGGTCGCGCCATCTGTCCTTTGATTCTAAATGATAGCTTTGCTGGGTAGAGAATCTTGGTTTCTGGTCCTTGCCAATCCCTTCTGGCGTGAGGAGTTTCTTTTCAGAAATCAGCTGACAGTCTTATGGGAGCACCCTTGTAGGTAACTAACTGCTTTTCTCTTGTTGCTTTTTAACATTCTCTCTTTGTCCTTAGCTTTTGGTATTTTAATAATGATATGTCTTGGTGTGGGCCTCTTTGGAGTCATCTTATTTGGAACTCTATGAGCTTCCTTGGGTTGTATGTCTATTTTCTTCACCAGGTTAGGGAAGTTTTCCAACATTATTTCTTCAAATAGGTTTTCAGTTCCTTATTCTCTCTCTTCTCCTCCTGGTACCGCTATGCTTGATTTTGTCCCAGAGACCCCATAATCTATCCTTAATTTTTTGAATTCTTCTTTCTTGTTGCAGTTCTGCTTGGATGTTTTCTGCTACCTTATCTTCTAAATCTCTGATTCAATCCTCTGCCTCAGTTAATTACTATTGATTCAATTTTATATTTCAGTTATCGTATTCTTCATTTCTGACTGGTTCTTTATGTTTCTATCTCCATTTTTATGTTTTCTATCTTTTTGTTAAAGTTTTCACTGAGGTCATTGAGCATCCTTATAACCAGTATTTTGAACTTTGCATTTGGTAGATAGATTGCTTGTGTCCCTTTTCTTCAATTTTTTTTTTTTTCTGGAGCTTTGTTCTGTTATTTCATTTGGGACATGTTTCTTTATCTCTCCATTTTGGCTACCTTCCTGTGTTTGTTTTGGTGTATTAGGTAGAGTTGTTATATCTCCCAGTCTTAGTAGAGTGGCCTTATGTAGTAGGTGTTCTGTGGAGCTCAGTGGCACAGTCTAACCTGGTCACCTGAGCCAAGTGCTCCAGGTGTGTCCCTTGTGTGGGTTGTTTGTGCCATCCTGTTATAGTTGAGCCTTGGTTGCTGTTTACAGATCAATGGGAAGGATTCATCCTCAGAGTGATTGGTTTTAAGAACTGGCCATGACTACTGGAGGAACTGCTGTGTAGAGGATGACCCTATGGAGTTGAATTTGCTTTTGTAGGGCTCTGGTCCCTGCCCAGTCTGCCCTTCGGTTATGTCATTTTGGAGTTGGTTGGTGTTCTTGCTAGGTCTGAAGACAGCCAGAATGTATACTGGCCCTGGGGCCTCCTTGGAGGGGCCCAACCACAGACCCAGTTCAGCTACAGCCTGTGCTCTTCCTGGTGCCACCAGGCATAAGTCACAAAGCAATCCACAGATGGCTACCACCTGTGCTGGGCTTGGAGTTTCCTCAAGAGGCCAAGTCATGAACTGAGTTTGGCTCCTGCTAGAGTCTGGTTTGGGGCTGCTCAGCAAGAGGTACAGGAAATGCTGTTGCCAGATGCTGCTTGTTTAGCTTTGTGAACTTATGAGATTTCAGGAATGTCCATGGCATGAGCCAATACAGGGCCTTTGTATGGAAAAGCCACTGGAAGTGGCTTGGATTGGTCCATAAGTTAGGTGGTGTGGGGTCTCAGGGAATCTCCAGGGCAGGGTGAACAGTGTTATCCAGTTTGATGTAGATTCAGATATGGCAGCTGCCTGCATCTGCACACTGGGTCAGGGGAGAGCTCAACAAAGGAATGATGGCTTCTGCCAGCACTTCTGTCTGCGAGAAAGCTACCCTTCATCCCTCTCCCTAAAGCCAGAAAATTTACTTCCTCTCTGTATGTCTCTGGTGCCTTTTAGGCTACTGCCCAGCTCTGGAGTTCAGAGAGAATGAGTGTGTCAGTGAGTAAGTCCTTGTGCGGTCCTTTAGAAGGAATGCCTTGGTCTTCCACAGCCTTCCATCTCACTCAGCCACAATCTCCACTGATTTTCACAGCTAAGAGTTGTGGGGCCTTCTGTGCCTAGCACTGGAATCCTGGCTGGAGATCCTGGTGTGGGGATGGAGCACCTTGTTCTTCCAAGGGAATCTTCACAGCTGATATATCCCTCCCGATTTCTAACCACCACATGCAATTGTGGCGCCTCTACCCCTCCTATCAGTCTCAAGGTGGCTTCTTCTGTATGTCTTTAGTTATAGGACTTCTGTTCAACTAGATTTTTGGTGATTCTCAATGATGATTGTTCTGTAGTTTAGTTGTGATTTTGATGTGGTTGTGAGAGGAGGGGAGCACAGCATTTTCCTACTCTACCTTTTGTCAACTATTTCTTCCTTTATCTCTTGACATCCCTTCTCTGTTTTGCTTCTTCCTTTAGCTGCTTCTTTTATTCTCCTTCTTGTGTCATTTTCCCGCCTATTCTATTTGCGCTACTCCACATGTTATTACTGGCCTCTTCTTCCAGCAATTCTAATGTCCCTTACCCATAAAGATGTTATGTCAGGTGGATTAAATGTCAGGTATGGACAAGCAAAAATAACTAGGGATCCACTGGATGGCAGAGTAGGAATAGACATTTTCATTTATTGCACTGAAGTTCTGCCCCTCCTTCAACCACATCCTTCCCCTCAAACTGTTTTTATGCAATCTTTCATGGTTAGAACTTATTAGATACCTTCTGTAAATGTCTATAATACACTGCATTGGCCACTTTACTACACTTTGTTTTTTTTAAAAAAATGATCTTAAATTAGTAGTTACAAAACAGTCATGGGATGTGAGATTCAGTTTAAAGAATATAGTCAATAATATTGTAATGGCAATGTATAGTGCCAAGTGGTTACTAGACTAATCAGAAGGATCACTTCATAAATTATATAAATGTCTAACCATTGTACTGTATACCTGAAGCTAATATAAAATAGAAAAAAAAAGAAATGGTCTAAATATTCCAGTCCAGATTCAAACAGAAGCTTTTAACGAACACATGTCATAATTGTTTGACTCATTCCAGGGCCCCACCACTCTCCTGCTCTTCTCTCTGTACTCTCCTTCCCCAGGAGTCCATTGATCACCTTTCACCCTGATAGGCCAAAGAAAAAGAAATCTGTGGGAAAGAAGTTCCTTCTCAAATTACATCTTATAGGAAGTTTTGCCAGCCTGAAGAAATGTTGATTTTGAAGAGTTTATGCAATGTAATCCTACTGGCCACTCCCAGACTTCCCCAAAGTCCTTTCCATTCCACCTTTACTAAAAGCAAAATGTTGGTGAGCTTGAGTTGCAAACTGCAGATATTATTTTGTTGGCCCCATCTGAATCAAAGCAGTAAAGACCCTTTCTTTCCTAAGAGCCATTTGTTCATCTTTCCTTGGAGAGAAACTCCCCTAGAACAAATCCTTTATATCAGGGACCCCCAGCTCCCAGGTCACAGACCAATACCAGTCTGTGGCCTGTTAGTACTGGGCCACATGGCAAAAGGTGAGCGGTGGGCAAGAGAAGCTTCATCTGTATTTGCAGTCACTTCCCAGTGCTAGCATCACTGACTTAGATCATCAGGCATTAGATTCTCATAGGAGCACTGGTCTCCAGTTCTAAAAAGATTGGGGACCTCTGCTTTATCAAAATCATTTTAGAGCTCTTAATTGTTTTTCCTTTGCTTTTCTTTTGAGGGGCAGAGGTATTCAAAACTTGTTTTCAGGTTATAAGAAATTCTTTGTACTGACCAGTCATCAAGTAGGATGAGATTGGAGGCTATGTGCCATTGTACTGCTATCTATAGCTGGAACATATTCTGCAGTCCATCTTCAAAAGCAATTTGCAGTACATCCAGGCACAAATTCAATTAAAAGCAAAAATGGATTTTCATGCATAAAAAAACTCTGATGCACAGTTTTTAAAAATGACCCTGATAGCTAAAATTCAGAAGTCTTTCTTTGTGAAGGTGCATATCTAGAAAGTGTTAGCTGATGTTTGAGTCTCTGACTCCAAAGTATCTGAAAGATTAGATGAAATTACATTCTCAAAGCTCAGTGTGGCTTGGTGGCTAAGAACAAAATAAAACTTGATGTACCGCTAGATGTTAGCTTTGGTAATTTACCTCTCTGAAGAAACTTCATTCTTTGAATTGTGGATAACCTGAAGCAAAAGTCAAATGTCAAAGCACGTGGCACAATGTTCGGCACCTAGTAGATTCCCAGTGTGTATTGCTTGAAATGAATGAGAGTGACCAAAGCTTTTCTTTGGTCTTTGGAAAGACCTGTTTTTTTTTTTTTTTTTTTTACCCAAGATCAATTTCCTCCTCCCTTTGCTAGCATAATCCTGCTTTTGTTTAAGGTGGTAATTTGTCCAGTTAAATACTTTTTTTCCCAGTCTACCTTTCAACTGGTATTGGATAGGTAGGGCATGTAATATAGTTTTAGCCGAGGAGGTTTAAGTGGAATTCTACTGGAGGTTTCTGGCAAAGGTCTTGTTTTCCTGATAAAAGGTGATGGAAGTGGTTAGTACTGTACATTCCTCATTTTCTTCCCTCTTAGGAGCACTGATGTTATAGCCACCTTGTGACTATGAGGCAACAACCATGAAGGTAAAAACCAACATGCTAAGGATGGTGAAGCAGAAAGGAAGAGCTTAGTCTTTGATGACATTCTTCCACAGTGGAACCAATGTCTACAAGTACCTACTTGGAAGTTGCTGTTTCTGCATTAAAAAGAAACATTAATTGTTTAAATTACCGATAGTCAGGATTTTGTTACTTGCAGCCTAATGTGATCCTAATAGATACATATCCCCCTACCACCAAGCTTCCAAAATGTTAAAATTAGTTCCCGGCTATTCAATGCACTTCACTAGGGCACTTTGTCCAGGTCAGCCTGTTATGCCAGGGTGGCCTGCTTTAGGTCTTTCCTGATTTCCATCCACCACAACTAATAAAATCAAAGCTTAACCTATTCTGTGTCCTAGTTCCTTAAGTCCTTGCGAAGTGATAGAAGCTAATTGAATAAATGTCTGTGTTAAAGCTTTAACTTATAACAGAGTTCTCCAATGTATTAACCTCAGAGATTGGCTTCTTCCATTCTAACAGTCGGGTTTTGGTTGTTGTGGCAGGGACATTAAAGAATACACTTTGAGCCAGAGGAAGATTTTGGGTGTCCATTGACTCCACCTTGGAAATGGTCACCTTTAAAAGGTCTGGCTCCATTTGTAACTATTGTGGGGATGACTTTTTATTCCTTTCACAGATTTTATTTAGTTTTGTCAGTAACATTTGCATGATCCTGGAAAGTAATGCAAAAAAGAGAAGTGGATATGATCTTATGCAGAACTGTAAAAGTTTTTGTGCTGTATAATTTGAGAACTTGATTATGATGTTCAATGCAAATATACTTTTTTAAGACACACACATATTCCTTCAGGAAAGAGAGCAAGAGAAACGGAATTTAGAAGCTCATTAAAACTGAACATTGATGGGGGCATGTGGTGGGTGCCCCCTCCCATACAGAGGATTCACTTGTTTGGTTCTACGTGTCTGTGTCCTAGCAACCTATGGCTCCATGGTGCTTTATGACCTTCATTAGTTACTCTACTGTGTATGGAACTGTATTGAGAAGACCATAACAATAAAACAAACAAACAAACATGTTCTACAATGATTAGCCCAGGAGACAAAGTATATATTTCCTCTAATTCGACAATGAACCAAAAAGCAAAAACACTGGCAGATGTATAGCTGCCAAAGCAAGCAAAAGATTGCATTTCATCCTCAAACTTCCAAAGTCTTCCTTACTCTAGAAAGATAGGAAAAAAAGCATACCAAATAATGAGCTGATAATATTTCAGTGATGTAGGAAAGTTCCAACATTTGTATCTGACTATCTTTCTAATCAATGTTGCTCTTAGTTATTTTCTTCACATCTCTCCCTCTCTCTCCACTCCCTCTCTCTCATATCTTAGCACACCATTTTAATATAAACTATGGTATTTCTTAGAACATTAAAAAGACTAAAGTCAGTATGAAATATAAATGGCTTTGAAACATCTCCAGAATATGTCATAAAGAAGCAGCATATATAAAAATTTAAAGAGAGAGAAGGTATAAACATAAAAGTATCTTTAAAAAATAGGAGTCTTTTCTCACTGGGTGGAATTTTTCAGGGATTTAGATATGTGTGCTTTAGCAACCTGAGAGATATCCCAGGCAAATGGATTCATATGGATTGTGGAAGATATAATGTGGAAAAGTGAAGGAGGGAGAAGCCTAATGTCTCCTAGTCTCA
The DNA here is from genome assembly GCF_000151845.1 of Pteropus vampyrus. Taxonomy (NCBI): domain Eukaryota; kingdom Metazoa; phylum Chordata; class Mammalia; order Chiroptera; family Pteropodidae; genus Pteropus; species Pteropus vampyrus. Next base: position 2,141,964 of record NW_011889116.1, read on the forward strand.
CAAGGTTTCTTATCGGATGTATAGGTCCAGAAAAGGGGAACTGATAGTTAAGAGAAATGATATTTTTGTTAGAGTCTTTGTGCAAACCTAACATTCGGTAAATCCTTTTCTAGGGATTTTCCAAACTTAGTATGAATCAAAAACACCAATAACTTGAGGCACTTAAGACTCCACATTCTCATGTTTCACTTCTACAAATTCCAACTCACCAGGTCTGAAGTGAGTCCTGTAATTTCTATTTTTTAAAAATACCACAGGCATATAAAGTACAGCACAGGGAATATATAGTCAGTAATATTTTAATAATTATGTGTGGTGTCAGATAGATACTAGACTTATCAGGGGATCACTTTGTAAATCATATAAATGTCTAACCACTATGCTGTCTATGTTATAGCTGGATCTATCTTCATTTCTCCCCCTGGACACGGAAAACAGATGTACAATATGATAACCCCAAAGTTCTGCAAGAGCTTCACATTCCAAACAAAGATTCAATGATATTTCTAAGGCAGGGACATGGAATCAGACATTTCAGAAAATTTGCCAGAAGTAGACCAAACTTAATGAGTTCTTTCAACATTCTTTTAATTTCAGCTATACAGATTATCAGAAGATTCTGTTTATTAGAGAAGTCCATTCCCTGAGAATTTTGATTAACTAATCTTCAGTGACATTACTTTTAATAATAAAAACTGAGTGTATTTAATTTAGCTTTCTGCCATAAAACTGGTTCGATAGCCAAACTCCAAAGCACCACAAACAAAATGAAATGTTTTCTGTACAATTTAGGGGCAACAGTTGAACAAAAAAGGTGAGGTAATATAGTAGAAAGAAGAAGCATTTCCATGATTTATTTTGGTTTTGTTGTCCAAAACTTTGGGATATCTTTTCAAGATTAACTCAGTAATGTGGCTATGACTGATGATTGAGGTAGTGATAATTGGTTTGCTCTGGGAGCCCTTTTCAGAGCTATGGCATTTGTTTGTGAAGTGAACACTACTGATCTTCATTTGATTTTTTTTTCTCTGATTTCGAGGTGGAGTTACAAATGCCTGCAATCGTGTATATTTTGTTTTGTGCAGTAAGGAATGGGGTGCCTTGATTCCTCAGATATTCTAATTAAATATACTGCTCCCCTATTCACCCTTTAGGGATTTCTGATTTTCAAAGAATGAGTGTAAAACGAAATATAATTTAAAATGTTGCATCAGGTTGAACATAATTTCATCTTTCTTTGGTAATTTAAGGAGGTATTTCAAAGCCTGAACCATGAGGTGGATGTCAGTTCTCCATGTGTCATTGTAGACATGCAAAAAGGCTGGCTAACAAAGAGGTCTTTGGAGGATTAAAATGCTAGGAAATCAGCTTTTGCTACACTATCCTACTAGGGAACCACAAGATGCTCTCTGAATTCTTTAGAACATTCTTTTCCCATTTCTCTCTCCCTCTGCAAGCTCCTCTCATCCCTCTTCACCTTGCATACCTCTGTACTTCCAATTGCCTGCTGTTTTGAAATTTCCATTTCCTTAAAATAAAGCAATTTTATGTAATTGGAGAAACCTTTTTATATTAAATTTCTTAGGGTGACATTGGTTAATAAAATTATACAGGTTTCAAGTGTACAATTCAATAATATGTCATAATATATATTGCATTATATGTTTACCACCCAAAGTTAAATCTCCTTCTATCACCATATATTTGACCCCTTTACCTTTACTTACCTCCACACCTACCCACTTTCCCTCTGGTAACCACTAAACTGTTGTCTGCATCTATGAATCTCTGTTTGTCTTGTTCATTTGTTGCTTTCAGTTTTATATCCCACATATGAGTGAAGTCATATTGTTCTTAACTTTTTCTATCTGATTTATTTCATTTAGAATGATAATCTCAATCAATATCTAAACTCGAAATCCATTGACACTGTTTAATGATTTATTTTGAGAACAATAAAAATGCATGAGGGTATAGTACCGGGTTGTAGTTTCTGGGTTCATCTGTCATTTGGTGGGGAGGAACTCTGCCAAGAAGCCAGCACTGACCCTGCACTCTCATCAGATTTGCTGCTTTACTTGAAATATGGGCTATCCATGATTTAGCTACAACTAATTGCAACATTAAGCTGCAAAATTGACTGTTTATGAAGCCTGCAACCTGCTGTGAGGACGTAGGTAAGTATTATTGTCAAAACTGACTTCTGAGCTTTCTTACTATGAGTCAAGGCTTGAAGTTCAAAGCTGAAAGCGATCTCAGAAATTTTGTAGTTAAATGATTTTTCAACCCTGGCTACTCCCTCAAATCACAATAGAAGAGTTCAAATTTTAAGTCCCACCCCAGATGACTATCTCACTTTCTTAATTATCTTAACTTGATTGCCACACGAATCTAGAGAGTAAGTATTATTGACTCTATTTTATAGAGAGGTAAACAGAAATTCAAAGATGTAAGTGGTAGTTTCCAATTTTACACAGCTAGTAAATAGCAGATCTGTGATTTGTGCACAGCTCTGACTTCATTTTGAATGTGAGATCTTTCTCTTTTCTGTAAGCATTGGAACTCTTCTTGTCACTGCTAGGGAGCACCCAGTTAAAAGGATAACATTATCTTCAGACCTTTCTGGGTATTTACTTAGATTTCCTCAAAGAGGCAAGTTTGAGTCAGGTCTCAACATATGCTGGCTCTATCTATTCTCAGGGAGGAAATCTATCATGTCCTATAGGATGAAACCTCACTTCCTTGGTGTAGCATAGCAGGCCCTTCATCTTCAGGTTCCTGCTCCTTTGTCTAGCCTCATTTCTTACTCATCTTTTTCTGTCTTTCTGCTAAAAAGCTGGTAGGAAACAGATGGTAAAACACTTGAAATACTAGGCAAAGGAGTTCAAAGTTTAGTTCTTAGAGCAACACTGTCCAACAGAACTTTCTGTAATGATGAAAATATTCTGTGTTTGTGCTGTTCAACATGGTACCTACTGTTTGCATATGGCTTTTTAGCACTTGAAATGTGGCTTGTAGGACTGAGGAACTGCATTTAAAAATTTCATTTAATTTTAATTTAAAGTTATATTTACATAGCCATGTGTGTCTACCTAATAACTTCTATATTGGACAACACATATCTAGAGGCAGTCGGGAAGGACACAATAATGACATAGTTTTATGTCATTATCAGATTTAAGTCATTATCAGGAAAAGTACTCTGGCAGCAGTATGTTAGATGTTCCAAAGGGGATCATGTAAAAACTAAGAGCATGAACACTAACAGACTGACTGGATTAAAATTCAAGTAGTATCACTTACTAGCTGTGTAACCTTGGGGACATCACTTAAGCTTTCCGACCCTCAGGGTCCTCATCCATAAAATGGGCACAATAATAGTGTCTGCATGACAGAGTTATTGTGAGGATGAAATGAGATAAAATCAATGTATCATTTAAGTACAGTGCCTGGTGCACAGTAGGCACACCTCAGTTGAATTTTAGAATTCTGTTCACAGCTGAGTGTATGAGGAAAGGGGAAGGGATCCTGTGTTGCTCAGTTGTTATACAGATCCCAGCTCTGTCTCAGTCAGTTGAAAACTTTAATATTCAGAAAATGATCACCTAGATAGGGGAGTTTTTGGAGAGAATTGATCCCATGGTAGATGTGTAGGTAGTGGGAGAGGAAACAGAGTAACTATTTTGCAAATGTACTTCAAAAATATGGAGCCAGCAGTTCTGGGAATAAAAGAAAAGACACTAGAAGAGCAAGAATATAGAAAAAAAATCATCGCCTAGACCAATGTCATGAAGCTTTTCCTCTATATTTTCTTTCAGGAGTTTTACAGTTTTGGATCTTATGTTTACATCTTTAATTCATTTTAGTTGATTTGGTATAAGATAAGGGTCCAATTTTATTCTTTTGCATGTAGATTTTGCATGTAGTTTTCCCATCACCATTTATTGAAAAGAACTATCTTTTCCTCATTGTGTGTTCTTGCCACCTTTATCAAAGATAAGTTGACTGCATGTGTTTATTTTGCATGTGTTTATTTTGGGACTGTTTATTCTGTTACATTGGTCTATACGTCTATTTTTATGCCAGTACCATACTGTTTTTATTTACTATAGCTTCATAATATATTTTGAAATCAGGAAGTGTGATGATTCCAGCTTTGTTCTTTCTCAGGATTACTTTGGCTATTTGGAGTTATTTTTTGCTCTATGTAAATTTTTTTCTATTTCTATAAAAAAATAAGGAATGATCAGGGTTGCACTAAATCTGTAAATTCTAGGCAATGATTTCTCAGATATGACAGCAAAAACACAAGCAACAAAAACAAAAAAAGACAAGTGGGACTACATCAAAGTAAGAAAACTTCTGTATGGAATAATGTAAATATGAGCAATTAATTGTTTATTATATTTCAATAAAGCTGGGAAAAATTGTAATCTTCACTCAAAAAAAAAAAGCAAGCAAGCAAGCAAGCAAGCTTTTGTATGGAAAAGGAAACAATTAATGTAGTGAAAAGACAACATGCAGAATAAAGAAAATATTTGCAAATCATATATCTAATAAGAGGTTAATATCTAAAATACATAAGAAATCCCCACAACTAAATAGAAAAAAAAAACAAATTTTTTTAATGGCCAAATGATTTGAATAGATATTTCTTCAAAGAAGATATACAAATGCCCAACAGGTATATGAAAGGTGCTCTATGTCACTAAGACTCAGGGAAATGCAAATCCATACCACAATGAGATATTATTTCACCTTTAGGATGTTTATTATGTATATAAAAAAAGACAACAAATGGTGCAGATAATATGGAAAACAATATGGAGTTTCCTCAAAATTAAACTAGAATTGCCATGTGATCAGGCAATCTAAATTATGGTTATATATTAAAAAAAATTGAAAGCAGGATTTCAAAGACATTTCCATATCCATACATTCATTGCAGCAATACTTATAGTAACCAAGATATGAAAACAATCTATATGCCCATTGACAGATGAATGGATAAACAAAATGTGGTGTGTACTTATGATGGAATATTAATTAGCCTTAAAAAAAGAAGGAAATTCTTCCACATGTGAACAACATGGGTGAACCTGGAGGACATTATGATAAGAAATATAAGCTAGTCTCAGAAGGACAAATACTACATGATCCCACTTATATAAGGTATCTAAAAAATGTCAAACTCATAGAAACAGAGAAACAGAGAATGGAGAGAAAGAGAAATGGTGAGTTGCTGTTCAAGAGTGTAAAGGTATACAAGATAAATAAGTTCTAGAGATTTGCTGTACAATACTGTCTCTAATTATTGTGCACTTAAATTTTCTTATGAGGATAAATTTCATGTTAAATGCTTTTACCTCAATAAAAAGTAAACTAAATTAAAAGGATCAGAAAAAACAAAAGAATGTGGAGAAGAAAAATGCAAACCAGTTTAGAATCTTCAGAAAAGAATCCTTGGGTAGTGGATGGAACACTGGATTAGGAGTCAGGATATAGCCACTGATCTGCTGTGTGACTTTGGGTAAGTCACTTCCTCTCCTGGACTTTTGTCTTCTCATTTGTAAAATGATGGTTTAGACTGGCTTTCTTAGTTTAACACATTCAATGTGTGTGTTTGGGGAAATATGTTCTTTAAAGCTTTGCTATTGTTATTATCATCATCATCACCATCATCATCATTATTACTCAAAAGCTAAATTTCTTGAGTTTGCATTCCTTAGCCTCTATTATTGTCTTGGAAATGAGTCAACCCACTGTTTCTGCTCTAATTTGGTCATTTTCTCAATTCTAAAGTCTTAGTAGGTGCTTTAGCCACTGGACTTGGCCAACTAGCAGGAGCTTAGTGCTACCCACTCCCTTAGGTCCAGTTCAGCTTCCATAGTGTCAATCCATAAAGCTGCCTGACACCAGCAACATTTTTAATCTGGAGTTGTGCAAATTGCTAATTAGGCTTGTAAACATTCGTCACTTCACTTCCCTAATATTTTTTTGGTCATGGAATTCTTCCCACTGTTACTCCTGAGTTCTGTGCCTAGTACTTAATTACATTTGGGTAGCCCTGCTGTCTGTGCAGCAGCCTGGTCACACCCCTCCAGCACACCTTGCTGCTTGCTGCAATATGCCTTCTGAGGCCCAGATTACTAGCAGAGAACACAAAGCTTGGCATTTGCCAAACTTGTTCCTTTTTCATTTATCAAAGAGCGGAAAAGAATAGAGCAGTATAGTATAGCAGATGGGTGTGGGGGCAGGAGTTGATGATGAGAGGCAAATAAGACTAGTTATATTTTCTAAAAAGGCCTAGTAACATTAATTTTGTGTCATGTACAAATGACTGAGACCAGTCTCACGATGAGCTGGATGGTATACATTACTCTCTCATACAGCTGCCTTCTCTCTTCTTCCCTCACCACCTCCTGCCCCTCCAGCACAGCGTTACATGCAAACAGTTGCCCAATAGATACTTTTTGATAGTCAGTCTTAGTGGGCCAGGTCTTACTGTTAAGCCAGGTTTGCCAGATTTAGCAAATAAAAAATCAGGAAGCCCAGTAAATTTAAATTTCAAATCAATAATGAATTAGTGAAACTATATCCGATGTAATATTTGTGAAATACTTATACTAAAAAGTTTGTTTATCTGAAAATCATTTTAACTGGACATTCTGTATTTTATCTGGCAACTCTAAATTAGGCAGAATAGATAGTCGCTTAGGTAGCATAAGTTAGAGACCTGAGAAATTCATTTGCCCAATGATACTGTCCTCACTGGCCTGGCTAGCTACTTGAAATCCTTGCCATGCATGCACACCTCATTTTATTGCACTTCACTTTATTGTGCTTCACAAATGTTGCACTTTTTACAAATCAAAGACAACACCCTCCATCAGCAAAAAGATTACAACTCACTTTATTGCGATACTTGCTTTATTGCTGTAGTCTGGAACTGAACCCACAATATTTCTGAGGTGTGCCTATACACAGTGTCCTTGAGCTAAGTCATTAGAAGCATCTGTAAAAACCCAGGAGAGGTTGTACATTGAACCATTAACCAGTATTAATGTCCCAGCTCATATTAATTCTACAGGTGAATTCACTGATCATCTCATGAAGTTTCTATAAAAAAGACACAAAATGGGTGAATTTAATTTGGGAGAAAAGAAGATGGGAAAGGCCTAGATTCAGGGCAGTGCCCAAGAATGGGCACTAGAATGGAAATCCCAGAGTTAACCTCATACACAGAAAGTCACCTATATAAGATTGAAGAGGTGTTGGATACAATCACAGGCATCCAAAAATACTTCCCCCACCTACAGCCACAATGCTTGGTAAGTCACCTCTAGCCTTCCCTTTGGGTTATCATTGCTTTCTCTCCAGACATCCTACCAGGTGAGAGGCAGCCTTGTATAATGAAAAGATCACAAATCTAAGAGTCAGACCTGAGTTCAAGTTCTAACTGCAACTCACTAGATGTGTGACTTAGATTGGGCAAGCAAGGTGTCCTCTCTTTTATTTCTTTACCTCTAAGACTATAAAAATGATTCTTGCCTTGGAAGTCTTGTAGGATTCTGAGGAGTGAATGAAACACTATATGTATAAGTACTTTGAAAATAAATACTAACAAAGTACTCGAGCAGTATTAAAATGCATGTCTTCTTGAGAAGGGTAGCACAATCCTGGTTACCTGGTGTATCACATAATTATCTTTCCTGAGGAGGAGAGATGGACCCTTAGGAAGCCTAAGGATATTAGTGATGGTAGCTGCTATGGGGCTAGTGTAGTGAGGAGGAAAGATCAATGCAAAGAAAGTTGTAACTGCCTTCAATCTCCAAGTAAACTGTCAGCTCTAGCATTTTGCCAATGACTGACCCTATGGCATGAGCTCAGAACAGGAAGGCAGAACTAGAGGGGGGAGGTACGGAAGACTCCTTTGAAATACTGTGGGTGGCATTTACCAGCTCTCAAAGAAGAGCTCCAAGTTTATGGGGCAGGTGGCCAGCGGAGATTTTGAATTTACCAGAGGAAATTATCCTTCCTCTGTGTGCCCAGGATAAGATCTCAGAGCCAGAGAATGTTTGTAAATGGGCTCTCTCATTTAAATAAATCCCACTTAAATATTTATCAGATCATGAATATGCATGTTTCTCTCTCTCAGGACAAGAAAGAAAATGGGCATGTAATTTTTAGATGGCACATAAATAATGTAAGAGGGAAAAAGGGATCTTTGTTCTGTGTTGACTGTGTATTTACAGCATCTCAAGAGGTATTGAAATAATGAACTGATTTTTCCCTTTCCAAGTCTAAATGTGCACATGGTGCTTCACTTTTCTTGTTTTTAGGGTGATTCACACTCATTTGAATCCTCATGGAAAAAGTATTTCAGGAAGTAATAAAACGAGGATGGTCAAGTTTCAATTACCAGTGAGTTACTGAGCCATAGCAACCCATATTCATACCTTATTCTCTCCTAACTGGCTATCCCCACATCAGATTGAGACAAGAGGGTCAGGGAGCAGAGATAGCCCTGCATCTCCCAATTCAGATGCTCAAAGATGAAGGCTTACTTCCTTAAAAAAGCAAATGTCATCAAGGTGTGCAACCACTGTCCTCTCCAGCCATGAGAGCTTGGACTTGGCTCTAGGCATCCAGCAGAATCCTAGGGAAAAGGGAACTAGGCAATTTTGATGAGGGGTAGGTTGGAACATGAGAAAGGAAGGGAGTACAGACTGACTATGCCTATTTCACCCTTGTATTTCGTTGAGAAGCAGTTGTAACGAGCCCAGGGTGTGAGCAGCTGGGAGAATATATACCCCTACTCCTGAGTTCTCATTGCTGGACTGTGTCCCTAACTGTCCTTCCACAGCTGCATAGTCATGGCTTTGGGATTAGATATGCTTTGCCTACTTTCTGTACTTCTCTTTCTACCAGAGTGAGGAATTAAAAGAGGATAGACTTATCTTTTTGCCCTAAAGCATCTTTAAAAATAACATCCTTTTCTTGTCAATAAGAGAATTAAAAGTTCCTGTCAGTGCGGTGTAGTAGAAAGAACAGTACTGGGAGTTAAGAAACAAAGTGTCTAGTTCTAGCTCCATCACGTACTAGGAGTATGACGTTGAGCAAATCACTTAAAATTTCCATGCCTCTACTTCCTAATCTGTAAAAAGAGGCTCATGGCAGTGCCTCCCTTGTAGAATTGTTGTGAAGATTAAAGGAGATGATGCATTTAAAAGACTTGGTGCAGAGCCTGTCACTTAGTGAATACTTGGTCAAGGGACAATATTAGTCTGAGAAACTGATAACTTATTAGTCTCCAAATTTCCCCTCAAAGCTAGAGTCTTTCATTATCAGTAAGGAAATAATCTCTTGATTTAAAATTGTGCAATGGAAAAATTATTGGCTTCAGTGTTAGGAAATTGGATTTTAGTCCTGCTTTCATTACTCATTAGCTATGTGACTTTAGACAAGTCAGTTCCTCTTTTTAGGAATAAAGACTTTTTCATCTGTAAACCAGCAATGATACAGCTGCACTGACCTCCTCATTGGGTGTGAAAGATGATAAAATACAAGGGAAAAGTGCTTGGAAGTGTAAAATTGTAGGTTTTAGTTTGAACAATATTAATTATAATGAAACTGACTGCTCTTCCATTTTGGTGGGTTACAATTAAGCAATAATTTTGAGCTCTCTGACACATTAGGTGAGATCATGAAAGCAAAGTTTATGAAAATATTTCTTTAATTTCAAGTTAGAACATTCAGAGGGCAAAAAGGATGAAGTTTAGGAGTAGAAATCAGATCCACATTTCTCTAAATAGCATATCAGCAGCCATAAAGAATTATGGGGTCAGTGAGAAGGTTGCCTTGCCTCCTATTTTTGAATTTCTGTTTCTTCTAAGATGCCTTATTAAATTGAAGAGAAAGCAGCATTTATAGATAAAGTGATAAATTATCCAAGATTTTTTTGGACAGTCCAAATTTCATGTATCTTCCTTCTTTTCTAATAAGGTGATTCATGAAGTTAGTAATAAATGAGATTTCATGTTGATGATTTTGTAAAATTTTAATCATTATCACAAGTAATAATAGCTATCACTTATTGGGTACATTCTGTTTATCAAACACCGTGCTAAGCCCTTTTGCCTTATATCATTTAGTTTTCTTAACAATCCAGTTAGGTAGATACTTTAACCATTGTCATATTATAGATGCTCAAAGAGGATTTTGCCCACAGTCACACAGCTGATGGATGTCAGAGCTGAGATTGAAATCCTCAGGTCTGTCTTAGAAAAACCAGAAAGAAAAGAAAACACATCATTAGACCATGTGTCCTGGTTTTGTGTTCAGAATGTACAACCATTGTACCATAGAATCTTGAACAACTGCTTGGAGGGGACAGCCCCTAAGAAAAAGTGATGAGGACGCTGGAGTTTGGGGGATGTTGACTTTAGATTTTTGAAGACTGTCAGTGAGGGTAATTATCATATCTGTTCATTTTTTAAGGCCTCGAAAGGAATCTTTCCTAAGATCTCTCTCAAAATAACAAGAGATTTCTCCATGTTCTCCAGCTGTTGTCCTTTGTGCTCTTTTCATAGTCTTCCTAGTATGTGATGCATACACATGACAGGATCCATCTAGTTCTATGGCAATGGCTGCAAAGAATGGGCCTCCAGGTTAAGGGAGAGACTATAAGGGAACTTGCAACTAGAGACGTGGTCATTCTTTCCCTTTCCCAGTATTTGCCAGCTTAAATCAAACAAATGTAAGGCCATAAACTGAACCTTGCTTCATGATTCTAGGATTTGATATGCTTACTATAAATCTAAGAGAGCCTAAAATGTGTCAGAGAAGGCATATGCTTCACTTTCCATAAGCTTATCAAAAAATGAAAATATAGATATATTTTTGGTGGAGCCACTGGCTTAAAGATTTTCCAAAAAGCTTGTCTGTTCAGTTTAAGTTGCACTTAAATACTTCTATTTGATTGTGAATGAAGAAAATGCCATTTTCTGTTTTATTATTTTGTAGAACTTATGCCCAGTAAAACCACAAACATGCATTGGTCCATCTTTTCTAATCACTTCTTTCTCTTTAACATTGGGCCTAGCCTTAGCAGTGTATGGGCTAAACAAAGGACTGGTTATAAAGTTGATTGCAGAAAGCAAATGATCCCCCTCCTCTATTATAAAGCAAGGTGTCCTTCCTTTGGCATGAGGTTTTCTGCACTTGCCTAAAACTCAGAGATGTCTCAATGAGGTTGTTCATCAACCGTTTCCACCTCCTGTAATGTAAATGAGTCCCCCAGCTCCTTTCCCAGGAACAGGCTCTGATTCTGATAAAGGAGAACCAAAATTAGCACATTGGAAAGATGAGCAGGGTGACTCCAAGGTATAGAACAGACCAGACAGTGTAGCTAAGGATCTTCATTCTGTGTCTCAGTCATCATCCCTTTCTTGTGACCCTAGTATGAGCCAAATAATAATAGTTAACACTTATAGACTACTAACTAGGTTCCAGGAACTATTCTAGGTGCCTTTCACATCTGCACAAAAATCTTATGAATTAGGTACAATTATTATCTCACTTTAAGGGTGAGGAAACAGACCCACAACCCAGAGTGTAGTGCCTGTGGTCATTCTTGCTAGCCATGGTATGTCCAAGGGAGTATATTATAAGAGCCACTGATCTGCTTGGCATTTGTGGACTATTCCCATTTAACACAGTGACTTGTTGACTTACTAATTGATGGGAGGAATGTATAAAACTGTCTAGATCCTCTGGGTGGGCGAGTACATGAGGAATGTGGAAAGGTACATCAAACTCAATTCTGTTGGGTAAATCCTTACAGAAAACCCTCTGTGGGCATAAAGAATGAGCCTGTCCTCTTGTATCTTAACCACTTATCTTTTTATTAAAAACAGTTCTTTTAGCTTTAGGTAATTGCCCAATCATACTCAGCACTTTATTTTAGCTTACCTCATTATACCATTCCTCTTTATTCTCATGAAATAAAGTGCAAAGTATATTACTGCCATTATGTAGTTAAAAAGAATTGACATAGAGTAGAAAAGGCTTAATATGATAAATCTGTGTCTAGCCTTTAGATTTTTGGAATTCCACATTTTAAGTAGAATTACAGATTAAGAGACTCGCCAAAATATGGAGCCATTCCATTTTTCAGAACCCAAAACCTCAGACTTATGAATTTTAAAGATCTTTCCAACTTGACATGTCTAAGATATTTTTTAATGCTCCTCTCTAGCACTGTGCTACATGGGTAAAAATGATGGGAAAAAACAATCACTTAGATTAGCCTTAGTCTTTACTCTTGAAAGTTATCACCTTATTGTTGAATCATAATACCTTTATATTACTGGAAAGAGTCAAAAACTAGAAGACAGTGGGTAGTTGTTTGGGTAAATAATATTGTACTGCTTCCTGTCATACCACAGTAATAAAAAACAATTATTCCTTCTTCAGTATTTTCAGGAGGAATACATCTCCCCCAAGAAGGAAAGAAACCTGATTAATCTTTAGAAGGCTTTTCTTAGTCTCTCAGAAATATAGAATGCTTCCGTGTAATAATCCTGTGTTTTTAATGTTGGAACCTGGAAATTTTTTAGCTTATGCAATTCTTTTGAATTTCTTGAGCAATATAAAGCCTCAAATCAAGTCTCTTTAGTAAAAATTGCCAGACTTATCATGTTTATTATTGATTATCTTTGTTTCTGATTTGTGTTTTTCAGTCATTATGACTTCAGAAACAAGATTGGTCATTGTAAGATTAACAGTTTATTTTGGAGGCCTTGATATTACTCCTTTTCTCCCTGGACTCATGGTCCTCCTCTTTTCTTCTATGTCCCTCTTACCCACTTCTATTTCTCCATACAACTATTTTGTATCCCATTCCTGCTAGTCCCTCAAAAGGGTGCTTCCTGTCTATTGGGAATTTATAATTGAAGGGACATCTTTAAAGATCCTTTTCCCTGGGGCACCTGACTTTATGGCCATGCTAAGCTATGCTTAAGTAGGATAGAAACAAGAAGGAAAATCTGTTATGAAAAGGCATTATTCCATATCCACAGAAATGCCCTTTGGTTTATCTGTGCCTCGCTCACTTCATCTGTACAAATAACTGAGAACTGACTGCATCAGCTCTCATGTCGACTTTCATCCTTGTCACATTCACTACACAGACATTTTGAAATAATTTGCCTTATTTACTTTTTCACTGGGATCTGTGGAAATTAATATGCTGCTCTTGTCATCAGAGAATTCACTTGGATCTCTAAATATCATTGGTTAGTATGAAATAGTGTAGTGTCTATACCCTAGCTCTTGAGATTCCTCAAATGTTAATCACTTTGTATTTGCTGACACTCAGGGACTATCTAGTGCCCTGCAGGTTTGTCCTTTATCCAGAAACCCATAACTAAACTTCCCAGCACTAAAATGCTGTTCTGCTTCCAAGTTAGTTGGAACAGGGAAGTGATATCTTTTCTAAAGAGGTCGAGTAACAGTAAGACTCAAAATCAGGGTTAGCCCAATGTATAAGAGATATGTGGACATATAATGTATGATCTGAGGACACAATCTATCCAAATTCATCTCTTTCACCAACTTCTCAAGACCCTTAAAATCTTCCATTTTATTTTAGTTAAGGTTTCGCTCATTTGTTTGATTTACAAATAATAATAATCCAAGCACTGTATTGTACTTAGCACAGTGCTGGCAGAATAAGAGAACAATCTTGTCTTCATGAAGTTCACAGTCTTATGAGGAAGATAAAGACATAAACAGATAATCATAATACTATACTATGATCAGTTCTACACTAGAAGCATATGCAAAGTACCATGAGGGCTCAGGGGAGGCAGCAGTGGAGACCTAGGCCTGGGGAAGTGAATATTTGAACATATTTTTAAAAGATACACCAGATGGAGAGAATGTGTGTTGGATGGAGAGTGGAGTGAGGGGCCTGAGTGCCAGAAAGTCAGAATAGTATGTGCAAAGGTATGGAGGCAATAAATTAATAAATAAAAACTCACTACATGTGGCATATTGAAAGTAGCATACATAGTTCCATATGGTGGGATCACAGAGCATTAGTGGGTAAGTGCTGGGATGATGAGTCTAAGAAATTATGTCAGAGTTTAGTGGGATCATAAAAAGCCTTCTGTGCCATGCAAAGAAGCTAAGACCTAGGAGTAATGGGGCACCACTGAAATCTTTTAGATAGGTAAGAAGTGATGGGGAGATTGCTGTCTGGTGGTAGTGGAGGGGTAAGAGGTAAGGTCAAGGAGATAAGTTACAAGGATGTGCAGGAGGTGATGGCAGTCTGAATTTGAGTCAGTGATGATAAGAATGTAGAAGAGGATCCCTGGTGATAAGATGTGAGGAATGGTGAAGAGATGAGGTTCACTCAAGGATGAGGTTTTTGCTTTGGGCAACAGGGCAGTGCCACTCATTGAGCCTGGAAACATAGGTGGAGGGGAGCATTTTCTGGGAAGATGATAAATGCAGAGTTCGGCATGTTGAGTTTGAGGTCTGAGTGGGTTATCAAGATAAGGGTTTAAGGGGGAAATTAGACATATGAATCTAGTTTTGGGGAGCCTCTAGAAAGCCTATGTGAAATTGTTAACTGTCTTGCCTAGAGAAGCATTTTGAATCTTTAGAGAAATTGGATATATTCAAGAAACAAAACTGCATTATCTATTATCCTAGAAATTCATATAATTTTTAGTAAGAAACAATCTGTTCATTTTACAGAAGCCTTGAGATTGCAAATGGCTGTGTGAGACTTCATTTTAAGAACTTGAAGGGTGTTGGCCATAAAGGCCTTGAGTGAAAGAGAGGGCACTGTTGAGACCCCCAGCAAATCTTGTTAGAAAAAAACTTGTTAGAAGTGTGTTGTGACAGGTCACCAACTTTGAGATCTACCAGGAAGGGTTTTAAGATCTACTGGGACATCCTAATCTATCAACTGGGCTTTCTTTTTCCCCTCGACCTAGCAGGATCCTGGAAGGATTAAAGGCTGAGCACTGAAGGGTGAGCAAGAAGGGAACATGAGTGTGTTGAAGGTCTCTGGGTAGTTTCCAAAGCCAATATGGGTGAATATTTGTATCTCCATAATCCTCCCAAAGAGTGGTCATTTGAAAAGGACCACTTCTGGTTTTATTATAAATGAAAGTGTCATAATAGCCTACAGAATTTTAGAACTTAAAACAATCACTCTACATTCTACTTCCTTATTTACATGTCTATGCTTCCCTTCTAAACTATGAGCTTATTAAGGATAGGTACTCTGTTTCATTTACTTCCACAATCACACTAATGCCCTGACATACAACCCTTGCACTTAGAAATTGTTAATTGAAGAATGATTGAGTCTACTCCCTCATTTTACAGATGTGGAATTTGAGGACCAGATAGGCTCTGTGACTTGCCCAGGACCACACAGCTACTTAGATCTGGGCATGGAACTGAGGTTATGGTTTCATGATGCTTTCTTAAAACATCTTTAACTAGGCCAATCATCTCTCACAACAGAGTGTTCTTGATGTGTGGTTGGAGGCTCTGATCATATAAGAAGAGACAGAATGTTCCTGGAAAACTTTCCTCTATTTCTCAGCATTCATCCCCACCTCCTAGATGCATAGTAGACTCTTGAGATTATCTTTAAACACTTAGGCTGTAAAATGCCAATACTCCATGGGGCTATTTGCCTAAGAGAAGGGAATTGTGGCCCCTTAAGTCTACTGTACAATTTGTGTCAATATCAGTTTAGAGAAATCTCCAAACATCTCTATCCCTTAATAACTCATTCTGCCATCCATGAATTCATTTAAGCCTTTATTTGGGGGATGGGGGAAGCTATTTATATTTTCAGTCTAATCTATCACTTGGCGTGATGAATTCCATATATTTCCTCCATTTCCTACCTGCTGTGAGAAGCAGGACTTCCTTTATTTGTCCTAAATTCACCTCTGTAGGCTATATGCTGGTAACACACACACACACACACACACACACACACACACACACACACACACACACGATTTAAGAGGAAAAATGACCCCACTATTAATTGTTATTTTTTTTTGCAAGCATATTGAAAATTCAAATGAAAAGAAGCTGAAGTAATGCAACTGAAAGTGAACACAATAGCAGTTAATTACACCAAAGAGAAGGATGTAAATCCTTGACAAAATGGAGGCTCATGATGCAGGAATCGGTGGAAATAAATGAGAGGTCAGCTATAGAATCAGTGCCTGGCCATGCACTGCCTACCTGCAGTACAGTACAAAGCACCCTCTAACAATTCAGTGTGGCCCAGGGAACATGTCAGCCTCCTTACCTGACATGATCTTAATTAGCCTCTGTTCTACTGCCGAGAAAGCCCGCTGAGGCAGTTAGCACCAGAGAATTAATCAGATCATTTGTGGAGTCAACAAAGTAGGACAGCTGACATTGGCAACTTATTGATTGGAAAGAGTCCAGAAAGACCAGGAGTAATGTAGTCTATCTGTGTCCCCATTTTTTCACCTGAATGAAGGTGCTTGACAGAGACTGTGGGGGCAGGAGGGATTGGGCAGAGTGAGCTGTACTCTAACTTAAACTCTGCCCTCCTCTCTTTCCCAGTCATATTCTATCTTCCTGCTTCCAGCCAGTATACTTGTCTGCTAAGGCATCATGTATAGCCATACTGATGCCAAACAATGTGTACGACTGTAAGAGAGAGGGAGAGAACATTATTGATTTTGTTGCAAATGGTACTTTTGCTACAGAATTAGTTGAAAAAATGGAATTTTGCCAGTATTTCCCTCCCTCCCTTTGTTTACTGCCTATTTTCAACCGCTCTGTAATTACTTTCCATTTAGTAAAAGGAACATTGTTCCTTTTTGAGTTTTTCTTTTAATTTTGTTTCTTGCCCTGAGCTCTGAGGTTCATTGATGGGAATGCCATGTTGTTTGATTTTAGATACCAACTTGGCCTTAGTAATCAAGACAAAGTCATTGCTAGGGGAGGCTGTGGGTTGTGGGCTCAGAAAAATGGGTAACTTCTTCCATAGAGCCTTCCTTGATGAGCCCAGCATATCTATTGTGAACTTTCTCCTATTTGGACTCCCATATTACCTCAAATCTGTACTACACAATCTAGCTTTTGCCTTATGCTTTTTTATACTTTGCTTTGTGTGTATTAATCTTATCCTTTCTCTCACCATAATGTAAGTTCTTATCAGCCAAGGGCTCTACCTCTTATTGAACATAGCTCTTAACACCAATCTAGGTATAGTAAGAGACACTCAATAAATGCTAGATTGGTTAATTGACAACCCCTTGAAGAGTTCCTGCAGCCATATCTCCTTTGACTCTGCTGCCACCTTGGCAATATTGATATTTTGGCCCAGACAATTCTCTGATGGAGGGTTACTGTCCTGTGAACTATAAGATGTTTAGCAGAATTCCTGGCTTTTATCCACTACTAAAAATGTCTCCAGACACAGCTAAATGTCCCTTGCAGGGGGCAAAATTACCCTCTCTCCCCATTGAGGACAACTGTTCTATAATGATAATAAAATGAGATAAAATTATTGAGCACTTTACTGTCCTCAGCTTGGTGCTAAAGACATTGCATACCTCCTTTTGTTTCACTTCTATAACAACCCTCCCTTGGCTTTAATTGTCTAAAGGAGCTCTAGGGGCTGAATCTCAAAGTCATAGTTGTAGGTATACACTACACTGCCTCTTTCCAAAGGAACATTTAGAATAGCCTTCTCAAGGACCTCTCAGGCTCAATTCTGAATTTATAGAACACATCAGATAACTCTTAATAGTGTAAGGACCACCAAGTCATTGAAAACTAGATATTCAGCTTAGTGAGGGTTAATTCCTCAAGGAGCTCCCATGAAAAGCAATGAAAGATCAGAGCAAAATCAACCAACCCTGCCAGCTGCCACCTCCTTTTTTCAGAGATGTGAATACCATTCCAAACAGCTAATGCATGGTGGTGGTGGTCGGGGGATGGGGAGGCTACAGATCTGTTTCTTTTGCTCATTTGATGCCATTTAACTCAGGAAACAGAATTTCTAGCTAGCCCACTGAAGTGTCATTCTTACCCTAAATCCAGACCAGCTGTCTTGGCAAACAATTCAGTGGGTCACAAGAGGGATAAGGCAAAAGAAGGTGGATAAACCAGTGCAGATTTGTCCTTCTGTAGGGAAGGGTGACTACTCAAATCACCTCTCCTGAGGGTGACACCATCTCTGAATGTGAAAGATAACCCAAGAGATAAAATTTGACATTTTAGTTTAATGTGTCTCTGGAAAGGAATATATTTCTCTGGCTGTGAAGTCAATTCAGCCTCGAATTCGCTGCCACCAAGGAGTTAACAATACATTAAAATTAGTCATGTCATTTGATAAAGAAATATTCCACTTATGGAAAATAACTTTATAGGAAAACTGCCTTTCTGAGTCTGAGCTGGAAATATTACAGTAAACAGGATCTAATCACAGCAAAGCCTTTTTTCAGCTTTGCATGACAGCTGTAAAATATTACAGCATTTATTAATAGTCGGTGCAGTTTAATCTGCAGCATTGGAGAGCTACAGCAAAATAAGTTAAGCTACTGAGAGAATAATTTCCACAGTAATTAATATTCAGCTTTTGAAAAGGTAGTTTACTGTCTTGTGATTTTTTCCCCCCACTGACAATCCAACCCCAGGAACCAGCTACGAAGTTAATAACTTTTGTGGAGATAAAGTGTTTAAAAGATAATTTATTTAAAGAGCTGACAACAAATTACTCAACAATTTCTCTTTTTATGCCCCAAAGCAGTCAAGGATGTGCAAATCAAAGTATTAAACAATATGATGACTTCAGTATTTTCATTTTCAATGAAATTCTCATTACAGACATATGTAGTCTTATTCAAAATCCAGTCCAAATAGTCATTTACTATTATCATTGTGCAGGCTCTCAAGATATTTCATAATTGAAGACTCATTGCAATAGATTAGGCAGGCTGCAGAAACTACCAAATGTCTCAGGTACTGTTAACCCCAATTATTGCTGCTCAAACAGGGGAATTTAGTATCTGTCACTCATAGGATAATATACTCTCTGCACCTTCCAAATTTATTCAGATGTAAAAAGTAGCTTGAATATCAATAAAACTCTCTTGGCTTTGCTTTTCCCAGAAAGCAAATGGAAATAACTAGGATTGAAGCTGTTACCTTCGCATATCCTTTAATCAGTTCTTAAAGTGGAGGAGGAAAATAAAATCCATTAATAGTCTGTCTTTAAAAAAATCAAGGTACCTGCTACTTCCCTTTAAAGTTCCTGCCAAGTAGCCATGGTCTCTCCTTGCTTTCTTCTTCTCCAATCAAAATAGTCCCTTAGTGATGAGGACCTACAGGTTTAGATCTTTCTGTGCTCTGAAAACTGTTGCTGCCCTAGAGAGGAATCTCTGAGTTCCCTTCGCCTCTGAGTCAGATCCACACCATTGCACACCATGAGTGTGCACTGTGAACAAACCAACCTGCCTGGCTGCACTTACTACTTTTGCTATTCATCTGCCCCTTAGCCTGGAATTTTGACCTGCTGCCTATTTGGATCCTTGAGACTCTGGGACCACAAGTTCTTGTGTTTATTTGTAGAATCAGGGTTTAAGAAGGAAATTGACAACTAGAGTGCATCCACAGGAAGACAACAAGGATAGGGAGGGTGTAGGTATCAGGTCCTTTGAAGAATGGCTGAAGGAAAGACTAAGGGAAGAAGTAATAGCAGTTTTCAAATGTTAAAAGTGTGTGAGGCAGCATGTCAGCCCTGCAAACAGCATGCATATACTGGAATGTGGCAGACCTGAGTTGAAATCCTGTTTCATTACTTTGACACACTAAACTGTGTGACCACAGGGCCCATCATTTAACTTTTTTTATGTCTTGGTTTTCTGAATTGTAAAGATGCAGGATGCCATGAAGATGAAATGTGATAATTCATAAACTCAGGGTCTAGAGTGTAAGAAGTGGAAACTGTTCTTATCTAACTAAAATGATAAAATGATGACAACAGGCATTTGTTGATTTTGTGCCATTGATTGGTATTGGGGTGCACACACGTGTTTGTGTGTGTGTGTGTGTGTGTGTGTGTGTAGAAAATGGGAGGGAGGGAGGGAGGAAGGTGGGAGGGAGGGTGAGTGAAAGACAGAGAGGTAGAGAGACACAGAGAGAGGAGAGACAGAGAGATTCTGTGTTTTATTTGGGAAAGTAGAACTGGAAGGAAAGGACAAAGCTAGGTTATATAAGTAGGTGGTAAATGGCAACAGGCACGCAGGTGCGAGGAACTGAAGCCCTGCTTGTCTCTCAGTAGAGTTAAAATTCAGCCAATCTGAAAACGTTAACAGTCTTCTGAAGAAAGGCTCTTTTCTCTTTGTCTTGGGGAATCCTTTCACTTATTACACTCTTCAGGATCGTCTAACATTTTTCCACCTTTCTAGCTATCTGGCAACACTTTAATCTTTTCACAAGGTGCCTGCTTCAATTAATGCAAATGTCATTGGTAGATGGGAGAACAGTTGAGTAAAAATTTAATTTTTTCCAGGCCTCTGAGATAAATTACTGTTTCAGCAACAGGATTAACTCCTCAAAGGCGGGACCTAATTCTGCTTCTATTAAATACTACCAGTGGCCTAGCACAGGCAAGCCCTTGGAAATGCCCAATAATTGTTTGTTGACTCAGGGACTACTTGTTGCCACTGCCCATTTTCCTGCTACAACCTTCTAGAGCTAATAGAAAGGTCTGTTAGAAGGTTGTTGACTTTCAGAGAGTTACTTGGGAACTGAGTAGGAAGTTTCAGATTGAGAATGGAAAACAGCAGGAGTTTATTGAACACTGGCAAGAAGGTAGGGACTAGTTGCCTCAAAGGGCACTTAGAGTTATTATCTCATTATCTAAGCTGAGAGCCACAGCATGGGACAGATTCTTTCATCTCTGTGGGCTGTGCCCATTGAAGCCAAGGAGAGTTGTCAGGTGCATGAGGGAGTCTGGCTGCAGTTCTCAAGTATGTTGCTGTTCTAGGGGAAATGTTAACACCACAGAGAACTAGGTCACTTGCACCCAAAAGATAGGTTTAATAGAAAACTGTAAGAGGTGGCCACCTTGCTGGCATGGCTTTAGGACTTTCTATATAGGAAAGTGTGTGGGCAAAGGAACTTCAAATTGGATTTGTGATGCCTGGGATCCCAGAATAGGAAGGCCTCTCTTTAGACTAGAGTTTTATTTCACAGAAGTTCCTTACCTGAACTGAAATTTCTTCCCTAGTTGCACTAACACATCAAGTTGATAATAGCCATGGATTAATTAACATGAATGAGTTGGTCAGCTGAATTGTTCTTACTAGCAGAGAAAGAATATTAATCAGTGGAATAAAAATGTGGGTCAAGAAAGTTTTTATGGAGTTGAGGAGGCAGATTGAGTCAGATTTACTGAAGTTTTGCTCCTGTCAGGAAGGGAATAGTGCCATAGTGAGGAGACCTGGGTGAAAAAAGGAGTGTCAATAAAAAGGAGAGGGTATGAGGAGGGCAGATATCACACTTAGTCAACCTTATAATTTTTCTAAGAACTGACTTTTTTGTAATAGCACCAAGAACATAATTTTCAACTTTGTATTAATGAACCAAGATGGTGACTAGGTAACTAAGAAAAGTGATGACTTGAGAACACAAATCAGACCTTTCTCTGCAGACAGAAATAAAAGCATAGCCAACAAAACTTTGAAGTCCACTCAATGTTTCATAATTTCAGAGATAATATTACTCTGATTGTGCTACAAATCTTTTAAATGACCTCAAATGTTTAATTCATTTTTCAGCTCTTTACTCCCCCCTCTCTCTCTTTCCCCACCCCCTCTGTTTTCCATTTCTCTCTTAGGTAATTTAATATTCTAAAATTATGTTTTGCGAGTTTTTTTTTTTTTTAGTTTGTTTCCTTGTAATTGACTTCTAGATTCATACCATTGTGGTTGGAGAAGACGCTTGATATGATTTCAATCTTCTTAAATTTACTGAGACTTGTTTTGTGGCCTAACATGTGGTCTGTCTTAGAATATGTTCCATGTGCACTTGAGAAGAATTTATATTCTGCTCTTTTGGGGTGAAATACTCTAAAAATATCAATGAAATCCATCTGCTTTAGCGTATCACTTAAGGCTACTGTTTCCTTGTTGATTTCCTGTCTGGAAGATCTGTCCATTGGAGTCAATGGGGTGTTAAAATCTACTACTATGAGTGCATTACTGTTGATCTCTCCCTTTATGTTGGTCAGTATTTGCTTAATATTAGTCTATATTTGCTTCATAAATGTAGGTGCTCCTATGTTGAGTGAATAAATGTTTACTAGGGTTATATCCTCTTGTTGGGTTGATCTTTTTATCATTATGTAAAGTTCTTTGTCTCTTATTATAGCCTTTGGTTTAAAGTCTCTTTTGTTTGCTATAAGTATTGCTACTCCAGCTTTTATTTTTCATTTCTATTTGCATGTAATATCTTTTTCCATCTTTTTACTTTCAGTCTGTCTGAGTCTTTCAATCTGAAGGGAGTCTCTTGTAGATAGCATAAACAAGGATCTTGTTTTCTTATCCATTCAGCTACCTTATGTCTTTTGATTGGAACATTTAATCCATTTACATTTAAAGTGATTATTAATATGTACATAGTTATTGTCATTTTATTATTCATATTTATGTTCTTCCCCCACCTTCTTCTTCTTAAAGAACTATCTTTAACATTTCTTGTAATATTATTTTGGTGGTGATGAATTCCTTTAGCTTTTTCCTGTTTGGGAAGCTCGGTACCTCACCTTCAATTTTAATTGATAACCTTGCTGGGTAGAATAGTCTTGGTTGCAGGTCTTTGCTTTTCAGCACTTTGAATATTTCATGCCAATCCATTCTGCCCTGCTTAGAAAACAACTGACATTCCTATGGGAGCTCCCTCATAGGTAACTATCTGCTTCTCTCTTGCTGCTTTTAAGATTCTCTCTTTGTCTTTAATTGTTGCCATTTTAATTATGATAAGTCTTGGCATGGGCCTCTTTGGGTTCATCTTTGGGACTCTCTGAACTTCATGGGCTTGTATATCTTATTTCTTTCACCAGGTTAGGGAAAATTTCCATCATTATATCGTCAACTAGGTTTTGAATTCCTTGCTCTCTCTTCTCCTTCTGGTACCCGTATGATGCGAGTGTTGGTATGCTTGATGTTGTCCTAGGGACCTCTGAAACTATCCTTATTATTTTGGATTCTTTGTTTTTCTGGCTTTATTGAAATACAATAGAAAATTAGTTGCTTGTATTTACATTGTACAATTCAATGAATTTTTTTACAATTATAGTTGTCATACAATAATATATTAGTTCCAGAGGTATAGCATAGTGATTAGAGATCTATAAAACTCATAAAGTGATCGTCCCACTAAATCTAGTACCCCTCTAACCCCTAGATATTTATTACAACATTATTAACTATTTTTCTTATGCTACAATTTATATCTTCATGTCATTTTGTAACTATCCAATACTTCTTAATCCCTATGACCTTTTTCACCATTGCCCCAATTCCTTCCCATCTAGAAGCCCTCAAAATATTCTCTGTATCTATGAGATTATTTCCATTGTTGTTGATGTTGTTGTTTATTTTGTTCTTTAGATTCCACATATACATGAAATCATGTGATATTTGCCTTCATCTATCTGATTTATTTCATTCAACGCAATACTTTCTAGATCCATCAAGGCAATATCTTTTTCAAACCGCTTCCTTTTAGTCTGTGTGCATGTTTTAATCTGAAGTGAGTCTCTTCTAGGCAGTGTATGTAGGGGTCTTGTTATCCATTCGGCCACTCTACCTTTTGGTTGGAGCACTGAGTTCTTTTCCATTTGAGATAATTGTTGATAGGAATGTAGTTATTATCATTCTTTTTTAAATTTTATTTTATTTCAAGTATATAGTACATTGGTTAGACATTAATATAGTTTATAAAAAGATCCCCGTACCATTCTTTATTCATGTTTTTGATATATGTTTTCTCTTCCTAAAAATGTCTCTCCAACTGTTCCTGTAATACTGGCTTGGTGTTGATAAATTCTTATAGCTTATTTTTGTCTGGGAAGCTCTCTACCTATCCTTCGACTCTAAATGATAGCTTTGCCGGATCAAGTATTCTTGGTTGAAGATCCTGGCTTTTCATTACATTGAATATTTTGTGCTAAGCCCTTCTGTCCTGCATAGCTCCTTTGAGAAATCAGCTGCCAGTCTTATGAATGCTTCCTTGTAGGTAACTAACTTCTTTTCTCTTTCTGCTTTTAAGATTCTCTCTTTGTCTTTAACCTTTGTTATTTTAATGATGATGTGTCTTGGTGTAGGCCTCTTTGGGTTCCTCTTTCTTGGGACCCTCTCAGCTTCTTGTGGTTGTATGTCTATTTTCCTCACCAGGTTAGGGAAGTTTTCCATCACTCTTCTTCAAATAGCTCTTCAATGTCTTGTTTTCCTTCAGATATCCCTGACATGGATATTTTTACATTTATTTGTGTCCCATAGGCTCCTTAAATTATTATTATAGTCTTGGCTTCTTTTTTTTTCTTGCTATTCTGATTGAATGTCCTTGCTTCCCCATCCTCTATATCAGTGGTTCGATCTTCTTTATTCAATCTGTTGATCCACTCTAATTCACTCTTCATCTCAGGTTGTGTGTTCTTCATTTCTGACTGATTCTCTTTTATAATTTTCATTTCAATTTTTATGGTTTTTATTTCTTTGTTAAAGTTCTCACTGAATTCATGTACACTTCTCCTAAATTCATTGAACATCTTTATAACCAGCGTTTTGAATTCTGCATCTATTAGATTGCTTGACTCCATTATTCCTGGATCTCTGTTCCATTCCTCATATGGTTTCTGTTTCCTTGTCTTCCAATTTTGGCTGCCTTTCTGTGTCTGTTTCTATGTATTAAGCAAAGCTTCTAAGTCTCCCAGTCTTAGTGTGGTTTTGTGTAGTAGGTGTCCAGAGAAACTGTTCTGAGTGGGTTCAGCTGCAGGCCAAGTTTAGCCCCAGCCTGTGACCCTCTGGGGCCAACTGTTATGATTCAGCAAGCAATCCACAGATGTTGTGCTTATAGTTGCCTCAAGAAACCATACCAGAAAATGAGGACAGCTGCCACCAGCGTGAGTCTTGTAGTTTTCTCAGCAAGTTGCACAGGACTCACGAAGGACACAACCGGATGTGGCAAGGGTAGGGCCGTGAGTCGAGGGAGGTGGAGTTTCAAGGAATTCTCTGGTTGGAGTGACCTTTGTTATCCATATTGATGATGACTTGGTAATGGTGGCATTGCGTCCACACACTGAAAGAGGCCAGGGCTCAACAGAGGAACAATGGCTACAGCTGATACTTCTGCCCAGGAGAGATCCTTGTCTCTGGCCTCACTTCAACAACTCAGTGTCATGCTGTATTTACTTGGTACCCCCCGTGGAGCCGACCTACTGCCAGTGCTCAGAGCAAGCAGGTTGGTCTCCACGAAAGTCCACTCACAAACACGGCCCCTTTAAGAGCTGTCTTCAGCAGCGTTGCCTCTGTCCCACTCAGCCACTCGGAACCGGGAGGCCTCGCTCTTCATCCCCTCCTATCTTTGACTGTTGCAGGTAGATTAATTATTTTCCTCCCAAACCAAAATGCCAGATCCAGTGGAGTGACGTCAGAAATATGGCAGAGTGAGAGATGTCCCAGATCTCTCCCCTTGAAACAACAATAGGCTAAACATCTAAAACTCAACAAAAAACACCCAAACTGCACACCTGCACGTCTGAGTGTGGAATCCACGCATAAGAGCTACCACAGGCCAGAACCCTGGGTGTTGGGTGGTGGCCTGGGAGAAACAAAGAAGCTGCCTCTCACACATGGAGCTCCCTGTAGGAGGAGGGGGAGGAGAGAAGGTGCAGTGAGTTCCCAAAACAGCCCCACCTGGAGAGCTGTGAGCTCCATGCGGCTGGTAGGAGTGCCCAGTCATCAGGGCAGAAAGCAGAGAAGCAGGGGCAACAGAGAAGTGGGGACAGCAGACAGCAGTTGATTTTTACCAGCCATGGCTACAAAACCGAGGCTGAGTCACAGGCCGCATACCCCAACCCAGTGGGCCCTCCCCCCATATCCTCCGAGACTGAACACTGCAGAGCCCCAGGGAAGTCTAAGCAAACGCTACTGAAACTGTCGCTAAAACTGAAATGGACTGAGACTGAGGGTAGTGAGTGTGATTAAACATCTATAAGAAAAAAAGAGGCATTATTAAGACTTCATATAAAGTGGGGATCCAAGAGGCTTAGAAGCCACTTACTGGAAACCAAAAGAAAAGCGCCTTTTTTGCAACAGGCTGAAGAGAGACCTTTATATAATAAATCTTCTTTCTGGATAAAATGGCAGAATACACTTCCATTAATGCTCAGGTGGAGAAATAGTCCATTAAACACCATGAACAACCAAGGTGACAACCAAATGAATCATATCAACAATTCCAGGAAATGATAAAACAACTAGATGAACAGAATGAGTTCTTTAGCAAGGAGACTGAAACCCTCAAAAAGAACCAAATAGATCTTCTGGAGATAAAGAACACACTACAAGAGTTGAAAAATAAAATAGCAAGCTTGGGAAAAGGAGTCGACCAAATGGAGGAAAGAATCAGTGACATCGAAGACAAAAATCTAGAAATAAATCAGAAGGAAGAAGAGAGAAACCGAAGAAAGAAAAATAATTAAAGAAATACAAGACCTAGCTGATACCATCAGAAGAGGAAACATAAGAATAATGGGCATTCTTGAAGGGGAGGAAAAGTGTCAGGGATTAGAAAGCATTTTCAGACAAATAGTTGATGAGAATTTCCCAAATCTAAGGAATGAGCTGGAGCTTGGAATTCAAGAAGTCAATAGAACACAAAATTATCTCAACCCAAAAAGGCCTTCACCAAGACACATCGTATTAAAATGATCAAAAATCAATGACAAAGACAGAATTCTCAGGGGAGCCAGAGAAAAGAAGATGATAATCTATAAAGGAAAAACCATTAGATTATTGTCGGACTTCTCAGCACAAACCTTACAAGCCAAAAAGGACGGGAATCAAATATTCAAACTATTAAATGAAAGGAACTACCAGCCAAGAATAATGTATCCAGCAAAGCTCTCCTTTAGATATGAAGGAGAAATTAAGACTTATCGAGACATACACAAACTGAGGGAATTCTGCACTACGAGGACTGCATTACAGGAAATACTGAAAAGGGTCAGCTCACCTAAAACAAAATGACAAAAAATACATAATTAGGAGTAAGGTGACTAGCAGTCTGATAAAAGCAGAGTAGGACAACCCTTACTACAAACAGGGCATTATAAGCTTAAAATAAGAAGAGATTTACTATAGCAAGAGAGTAATGGACGTTCAGCATACATAGGGACAAATTGAGACAACAATGACTAAAAAGGGGGAGGATTCAAAGATCTAAATTCGCATAGAGGAATGGAGATAAGGCACACGCAGAAGAAAATGGATGACTGTATATATGTCACTATCCTTTACATATTCGTAATGGTAACCACATGCCAAAGATTCAGAACTGAAGTAGATAACATAAAACAAGAAAGAGCAGAGGGAAAACCCACAAAAGCCAACCAAAATAAGGAAAACAGAAACACAAGGACAAAGAAACAATGGAAACATCAAGCTACCAGAAAGCAAAAGATAAAATGGCTATAAGAAGACCTCGTATTTCGATAATCACCCTAAATGTAAATGGACTGAACTCACCAATAAAAAGGCACAGAGTTGCAGAGTGGATCAAAAAACAAAACCCAACCATATGCTGCCTCCAGGAGACAGATCTCAGCTCCAAAGACCAATATAGACTCAAAGTGAAAGGGTGGAAAATGATATTTTAGGCAAATGGCATTCAGAGAAGAGTGGGAGTAGTGGTACTAATATCGGATGAAATATAATTCAAAATAAAAACAGTAAAGAAAGATACTGAGGGACACTTCATAATGTTAAAGGGAATAATGCAACGAGAAGACATAACACTTATTAATATCTATGCTCCCAATCATGGAGCCCTGAAATATATAAAGCAATTACTAACAGAATTAAGGGAAGAAACAGACCAAAACACTATATAGTAGGGGATCTAAATACCCTGCTGTCAAATATGGACAGATCATCCAAACAGAAAATCAATAAGGAAATAATATCCTTAAATGATACATTAGACCAACTGGACATAATTGACATTTACAGAGCCTTCCATCTCAAAACAGCTGCTTATACCTTCTCTAGTGCACATGGAACATTGTCAAGGATTAACCACATACTGGGACACAGAGATAGACTCAACAAATATATGAGGGTCGAAATCATATAACCATATTCTCTGATCATAATGCTTTTAAAGTAGAGATCAACTGTAAAAAGAAAGCGGGAAGAGCCACAAATACATGGAGATTAAAAAACATATTATTTAAGAACTATTCCCCTCCCTAGTTGTAGTGCTTCTGTTTGTCTAGATTCCGGGTGACTTTGCTTGCTGTTTGCTCTGAGTTTCTGTCACAACTTTGATTTTGTTTGCAAGAGGGATAAACAAAGCCTCTATCATCTATGCCATTTTTTCCAGAAGCCTTTGTTTTGGCTTATTTTTGTTGGTGGTGTTCTGATTGGATGTTTTCTCCTACCTTTTCCAAATCGTTGGTTTGATTCTCTGCTTCATCTAATCTACCGTTATTCCTTCTAGTGTATTCTTCGTTTTAGTAATTGTATTGCTCATTTCTGACCAGTCCTTTTTTATGGTTCTTATGTTCTTTATGCTTACTGTCTCATTGTTGAAGTTCTCACTGAGATAATCTATTCTTCCCCTAAGTTCATTGAGCACCCTTAAAACCAGTGTTTTTACTTCTGTCTCTGGTAGGTTGCTTGCCTCCACTTCTTTTAGTTCTTTTTCTGTAGTTTTCTCCTGTTCTTTCATTTGGGTCATGTTTCTTCGTTGCCTCATTTTGGCTGTCTCTCTGTGTTTGTTTCTATGTATTAGGTAGATATACTACATCTCCCAGTCTTGGCAGGGTGGCCTTATGTAGTAGATACCCTGTGTGGACCAGTGGTGTAGTCGTCCTGATCACCTACACTGGGTGCCCCTGGAGCGTCCCTTGTGTAGATTGTGTGTGTCCTCTTGTTGTAGTTGAGCCTTGATTGCTGTTGGCATGTCAGTGCATGAGATTCACTCTCAGGCTGACTGGCAATGAAGATTGGCCAGTCCATCAGTCTATAAGCTGCTATGAGGGTGCCGACGCCACAGAGTGAGATTCGCTCCAGTGGAGTTGTGTGCTTATTGAGACCACCCTTTGGGTGTACTGCTTGTGGAGCTAATCTGGTGGTGCTCTGCTGTTATTCGATGTGAGCCCTGGGTCTGTTAGTTTGGGGCCTTTTAGGAGGAGCTGCCATGCTGGCCAAGGTCAGCTGCTGGTTATGACCCACCCAGGGCTACCTGGTAGGAACTACAAAGCTTTTTGCAGTTGGTAGCTGGCTGTACTGGACCTGGAGGTATGTGTGAGAGGCCATGCTATGAACCTAGGCTGGCTGCCACATTTACTAAGTCTGGGGAAGCCAGGCAAAGGGTCCAGGGCACTCCAAGGCCTGAGGCTGCCAGCAGGCTGTATGTAATATTCAGCAGCTGAAAGAGCCTCGAGTGGTACTCAAGTTGTGTGGAATGGGGTCCTAGGGAATCCTCAGGGTGGGGCAAATCTCATTACCTAGGTTAATGCATTTTCAAATTTGGTGCCAGTGTTGAGTCTGTGGCTACTCACAAAAGTCCTAGATCATAATGAGGCAAACCACTGCCTGCCTTAGGCCCACAGACTTCTGAGATTTGTTTAAGAATTGCTGTAGCTCAGGCTGGGGCTGGATACCCACTACCAAAATTGTCTCCATAGGCACGTGAGTCGAAGTTTGTTGACTACTGTTGAAGGAGCCTCCTGCCAAAAGCATGGGTTTAGGCTGGTTACCCAGCCATGAAAATGCCCCCAGCAATACGAGTTGGGTAGAGTTTCAGGGAATCATCACGGTAGAGTGAGTGGATCTCACTAGGCCAATGCAGATTCAGATTTGGCCATGTTGGGGGATGGCTCAACACAAGCAAGATGGCACCCCCTGTAAGCTGCACAGAAGGAGGTCTCAACAAAGGGACAATGGCAGCTATCCTTCCAGCTCTTTCCCAAAGCCACACAACTTAGTCATTCCCTGTGTTTCTCCGGCATTTCTGGAGCTGCTGTCCCTCTGCCACAGCCCAGGGTGAGAGCCTGTGAGCAAGTAATTCTATATGCGGGCCCTTTAAAGGGACATCTGGGTTTCCAGCAGACTTCCATCTCACCTGAACAGTTGGAATCTCTGCTGTTTTTCGCAGCAAGATTTTGTGAGTATTCTTTTCACTGCACTGGAGCTCTGGCCTTGGTAGCCCAGTGTGGGGCTGGAGCCCCTCTTTCCTCTGGGGGGATCTCCAGAGTTGAGATATCCCTCCCGATGTTCAACCACCACACTTGCTTGTGGGGCCAATCTGTTTCAAGTCTCTGCCCCTTCTACCAGTCTAGATGTGTTCTCTTCTTTATATCCTTAGTTATAAAAAAATTATATTGAATATTTTAAAGCACTGTACCACGATTTGATTTATAAACTAGGTTTTCTTTCTCTGTTTTTGCTCTCTCTCCCTACCCCTCTGTCACCCCTTTTCCCTCCTTCTCTCCCTTCTTTCCCTTTCCCTCCCTTCCCTTCTTTGTTTCTCTCTCTCTTTCTTTCAGCACATCATTGAAAAAAAAAATGACACTGGCTTATTCTTGATGAATCAATAATGAATTTGGGAAAATACTAATTATATATCTATACCTGTGCTATATACCAGGCTGGGCACAAAGTATAAATTTAGGAGCCAACCAATTGATTATCACATTGGAAAGAAGGGCTTCTGAAGGTATGTAATAGACCCAGTGAAATAATAATGGAAAGCAGTTATATAAGTGCCAAATGAATGACATGGACAAAAGTGTTCTATGGGGGTTCAGAAGTAGGCAAGATCTCTGCTCCTTAAAACTGGTTCTCCTCCTCTCTAGTCACTTCAGTAAATAGGATCATCATCTTACCCCATCTCTTAAGCCAAAGCTTCCTCTCCTTCACATCCCACAGTCAATCTATCCCGAAGTTCTGTGTCCAAATGTATCTCAACTCCACTCTTCTCCATCTCTAGCCTAGTCTAAGCTGCCATCATTTTTCACTTAGATGACCAAAATGGCTCTTTAATTGGTTTCTCTTCCCTCACTCTTGCACCACACGCCATCCTCTACTGAAACTTACATGAGATCATGTGACTTCCCTGCTCAGAATCCTCAAATGACTTCTCATTGTTGCGAGAATAAAATTCATACTCCTTACCATGGCTTCTGTTCATATTCTATGGCTATGATCTGGCTCCTGCCTACCTCTATAGTCTCATCTCAGGCACTATCAACATCATCACTACCCTTTAGCTACACTTGTCTTCCTTCAGTTCCTCAAACATGCCAAGCTCTTTCCTGCCACAAGGCCTTTGCACTTGCTATTTCCACGGCTTGAAACTCTTTCCCTCTATTCTTCAAATGGCATCTTCTTCTAATCCTTACTTCTCAGTTTAATTGTTCCTCTTCAATGAGACTGTCACTGAGAATCCTTGTAAAATTAGGTTCTATCCATTAGTATCACTTTGTTTCCTTCATAGAACCTTACCTAAGTGTGTAATTATTTTGTTAGTTTACTTTTTCTATCTCCTTAATTAGAATGCAAGCTTTATAACAGCAAGGACCATGTCTATCTTGTTCATCATTTTAACACTAGCACCTACTGAATGAATGAATGAATGAATTATTGTGAGCTGAAGTAGTCAGGGAAGTCTATCTTGGGGAGGAAGAGTTTGAAGTAGATTTTGAAAAATAGAAGGATAGGTAGAATTTTCACATTCAAGAGGAAGGAAAGAATTCCAGGTTGTAATAGAAGTTAAGTTGCTAAAGCAAGCGCAGTTCTGGCACATTTGGGCAACAGTGAAAAACGGAAGCTGCCTGAAGTGGAAGATTCTCATTAGGTAATATCAGGACAACAAGTTTGTTAGTTGGTTGAGGCACAATTATGTTGAACCTTGAAGAACAGACTACCTTCTTTTTCAATGTGGGCAATAGAAGCCATTGAAAAGTTTAGAATAGGGTCATGGTACAGTGTTTCAAAAAGGCTTTCCAAGTGGGAAATTAATATAAAAGTTTATGGAAAGTGTTTCTTAAGCAGAACAGATTCATCCCACCAGCTAAATGGCTATAGAGGAAAAAATATGAACACGCATGAGTCAGAAAGGTTTCTTTTGGCTACAAGATAATAGAATTGTGTAAAATATTTACAGAGATGATTTGAAAAAGGAAGCAGGGATAAGAAAGAGACATAGTTGGACTTTTGATGATTCCTTTCCTGTGATAAATAGCTAACGAAGAACGAAAGGTCATGGGAGATGAGGAGAAAATACATTAACTCTATTTCCTGCTTGTGAATAAATGGGAGGGGTTACAGTATTAGTAGAACTGATATTTAGTTGGAAAACAGTTTCAGGAGAGAAGTTAACTGATTTATAAATTTTAGTTCTGAAATTAGATTGTTATGCACTAGATTATACTGTATACAGTACATGGAAATAGGTTAATTCATCCTTAGTGTTTGAAAGAAATGAAATGCATTAAAATTTAGCAAATTGTAGAATGTTCAGACTCTACCTAGTACTATACCTAGTCAGGCAAGGTTCTGCAGGAACATACAGCACTCCTTCCTGATTCCACCCTTTGTTCATGTTCTTTTCCTCTTCTCAAAACCCCTTCTCTCTCCTCTTGCCTTCCACAGCTTACATATCCTTCAAGTTCCTATAGCCGGCCTTTGCTGAAAACTCTGCTTTCCTGGAGTGCTACCTTTTCAAAATTCTTACAGCAGTCAGAGTCTGTAGTGTAGCACTCAATTTGATACTGTTCTGTGTTGTTCATGAATTGTTTCATGAACCTATTTTTCTGTTTACCCCCATCAGAACTATATTATGTAAGCATCTGTCACAAGGTTTGAATATACCTTTGGGGATTGATAATAGTTTACAGAATTGGTTGACTAACTGATAATTTATAAGTGAGAATTAGCAAGATACAAAGTGTCCTTTGTCTCGTATAGTATCTCAAAAAAGTCATAGAACATTACATTAAGAAAGGATACACCTTTGGTGAGGAGACCAAGGCCAAGAGAGTTTCAATGTTGGTCAAGGTCAGACCCTTGACAAAGGGAACAAAAAGGAAGTGGCTAATTCGTGGCACAATTTGGAGTATAACTCTGGTCTCCTGCTTTAGGTTCATGAAATTTGATAATATTTTGGAGATAAGTACTATAAGAAAATACAGGTCTTAGCATTTCCTGGCAGGGCTTGATGACACATCAAAATGACAGTGAATTTAAAAGTACTCTGGATTCCCCAAAACAAAATGGCCCTTTTAAGTAAGTTACCTTGAAGGACATCCTTTGCAGGGATCCCTGCAGGCAGGCAGGCCTTCCATTTGCTCTTTCCTTCTCAGAGTCAGAAAACTCTGAGTCAGAGAGAACTATTCCCAGTTTATAACCAGGGTTACAGATGAACAAATAAAGTAACATTGTCTTTTGGAATTTCATGGTGATAGAATCCCCTGATTTTACTAAGGAGCCCCTCAAAGATAACTGAGTTGTAGAGGGGTCCGTTAAGCGAAATTATGATATGTATACCTAATTGTATACTATTTAAGATCAGATCCTTAATTTCTGAGACTGTTTCAATATAATGTGTCCTCAACATATTATCTCACTATTAGAAAAATAGCAAGTGCTCTTTTTCAACAACAGTGACTCGACCAGGTGGGTATCCCAAACCCTTTTTCAGGGGTGGGGGTAGGAGGACATATATAGTTTGAAAAATTAGACTCTAAAATTACCATTGCCTTGCTTTTTGGTCTTACTCTTTAATTCATTTTGAATATTAAATACAATTTTAAGAGTATTAGATTTTGTTTATTAGAAGAGAAGGGAACAAACATGAGTTGAAGAAGGTTAAATACCACTTTTACATGAATATTCAGAGGAAAGCACATGCTTCTTCTTACCTCTTTCTGTGTCATAGAGGTATACAAACTTCTCCCACTTGTAGTGACCCAGAAGACTCAGAATAGCACCCTTCAAGGCTGGACGCATTTGGATAACAAACTGCACATCTGCATCAGTAGGGAAGCTGGGTGTGACAAAGGATGTGTGCAGGGCTCCACAGAAGGAGGTCAGAGTGTTCATTGACATCTGGTCATAGAATCCAAAGATGGCATAGACCCCTCTTGAGAACTGAGAGCAGACTGCAATGAGAAAAAGAGAAAGAAATTTCAATAGCCCCTTGGTTCCTTGCTTCATATTATAACATTGAAAATACAATATATAGTTAGGCTTTGTCTCTAAATGACATGCCTCAAAAGAAAACCAAGATCTCTGAAATCTCTAGAAGCCCTTAAAAGCCCAGTTTCCCAGCAGCAGAAGAGGAAGAAGCAAAAGATTTATTTGATACAGTTGCACATTCTCTATATCTACCATGAGTAGGAAACTAAGAAAATGTGCGAAGGAAAGAGGAGAAGGTTGTCTTACTCTCTTTCAGCAACCCTACCTGCTCACCTCTTAGGCGTTTGGAGCTCTCATACTTCCACTATAGCTGCTCACACCCCCATTAAGGTATAACTGTCTCGTGCCTTACCTCTTCATTGCGTTTTCTACTAAGTGGCAATAAGGACTGATGATTTAGTCAGAAAAACTGCTAATGTGTTTGCTAGGAAATGTGTTATTCCTTTTAGGTTACATAATGCTTTAACCATAGTTATGTTTTGACTAACACCCTTAATGTAGGCTACTAATATAGAGGATTTCAGATTTTGGGCAGGTCACTGGAAACACTGGCCTTTCAGTGCTCACTGAGGCACATGGGGTAGATGGACCTATTCTGCCCATGTGTAATTGATGAAATTCTATCTTGATCCTTTTGCATTTATTTTCTAGATCTATTAGCCCAAATATAGAACTTTCACATCCTCTTCATAAATGTGGTCGGTTTTACTTCATTTCAAAGTAGGCCAAAGTACCACTTCTTCCCTCTTCTTGCCCAGATGAGCTTAAAAAAATGTGTTCAATATTAGCTTAAGTAGAGCATAATTAGCAAAGCGAATCAACTACAACAACACTGTGTGATGTATTCTCAAACCAAGTGGAAATAATCTGTAGATTATCTGCACTACTGCTTCCTTCTATTCATGCAAAGCAGACAGAACAGACAGCTGATAATGTGGTATGATTTAAGGGGTTCTGCATGGTCTCCCTTATATGCTAGGAAGCCAGTACTAGCTTACTTCTTCAGGTTTAGGGTGTTGAAAAAAAGTCTGGCTTGGGAGATGGATTAAATAGAATCTTTTGAAGCCATTAGTATGTTAAGATGAATTAATATGTTTGATTAGAGGGCAGGAGGAATGGTAAAGCACATGGATAAGTTTTGATGGGGATGAGTAGGTCAGAGAAGAGAATATAAAGGGTCTGTAGTCCTCCTTGAGAAAGGAAACGATGAAGGCATTGGACACCAAAAAGAAGGAAGGCTTTGAAATAGAACAAAGTCAAGTGGAAAATCAATTTAATTCATTTTTTACCCATTGTGAGTCTCAGAGTTATCAGTATCTGTGCTATCTTGCTTTTCATGTATTCTATTCAAACCTATATTGATTAGAGATGCTCTCTTTTATCAGCCAAACTCATTAGTCATTGGCTTAAAGGTAGCATTTCAAAGGTGATTATCAGTCACTCGAGTATCCCCATCAGGGATGATAGTAATCTTCAACTTGAGGAAAATTTTAAGTGACCCCTAAACACATGCACAAAAAGTCTTTATATCAAAAGGAGAAATCCAACTAAAGGATGAATTTGGATCACTTTATGACAGGGGGCCAAAGGGAATATTGATAAACAAAAAGGAAGTGGTTAGATTCCGTTTTGCCTTGGTCATCACCAAGGGAGACAATAAGGAGAGTCCCATTCTTAAATTGATCCTGTAAATGGAAAATTTTGCAGTACCAGGTCAAATCTTGGCCATTGCACATAATGTTCTGTATAAACTTGATAATAACTATCATTGAGTGCTTAGTAGGTACCAGGCATTGTGCTAAGTACTGTACAAATATTATCTCATTTAATATTCACAACACTCTCATGAGGTATTACTATTATTTCTATTTAACAGATAAGAAATCTGAGACAAAAAAATGTTCTCTCTTGAGTGGAAGAGCCAGGATTTGAATCTGAGTCAATCTGACTCCAAAACTCACGGTCCCCAAAACAACGATTACATTAAAGAATAATTATTGGCCTGAATGAGATAAGATTTCCAGGTTTAGCAAATAAAAATATAGAATGTCCAATTAAATTTGAATTTCAGATAAATTATTTTTAATATAAATATGCCTCAAATTTATAGATATATTAAAAATTATTTGTTGTTTATTTGAAATTCAAATTTAACTGAGGATCTTGAATTTTATCTGGCAACTTTAGAAAGAACTCATCATTATTAATGGTCATTGGGTTGAAAGATTGGAATGAGCAATCATGGCCTGTCACTCAAAATGATGCAGGAGGTAGCCGGTAATTTTTAGATTCATATCAACTAGCATGCAAGGCCCAAAAGAAAGATGAGGACACATGAACACTATAGAAAAATAGCCTCATGGGAGAAATGCAACATATTTTTAATGAGGAGAACCCTAACCTGGCTAAATTATATACAATAATTGAGAGGGAAATAAATTCTGAGAGAGGCAAAACTATAGTTATGATCCATTTAGAGTTTCAAAAAGCTCTCGGTACATTGGAAGGAAACCAAATATAAAAGCAAGTATGCTATGGTGGTAAGATTCCAGTTAATAATAAAATCTTGTATTGCTCTTATAATCATTGTTTTTGAACCTCAGGGGTGCAGAATTAATTAATCCTTATTAATTCACCTATGAATCTTTCACATTTTATTGATTGAGTTTGTTTATTTATTTATTTATTTATTTATTTATTTATTTATTTATTTATTTATTTAAAACACACCAAATACCCATTAAACCATCACCCAATCCAAGAACTATAACATTACTGATAACTTATTTTTACCTATATCTTCCTCCTCTATTCTATCTTCCTAATTTGGCCC
Organism: Pteropus vampyrus; assembly: GCF_000151845.1. Classification (NCBI taxonomy): domain Eukaryota; kingdom Metazoa; phylum Chordata; class Mammalia; order Chiroptera; family Pteropodidae; genus Pteropus; species Pteropus vampyrus. The sequence goes on from NW_011889116.1 coordinate 2,179,317, forward strand.
CTCCCTCCCTCTGAGGTAACTGCTATTCTGAATTTTGCATTTATCATTACTTTGGTCTTTAAAAAATATACAAACACACACACACACACACACACACACACACACACACACCTAAACAATAAAAAAACTTTTGCTTGTTTTAAAACTTCATAAGAAGGAAATCATATTGTAGAGGTGAAACCCAGACTCCAGGAAGGAGCACCCCGTGAAATCTTTAAGCCTATGTATGATGACAAGCAGAATGAAACAAAGGAAGACGTTATAAAAATGTATGAGTGAGCCAGTGTGAGGGAATCCAGTGAAAATAAAAAATTCCAAACTAAGGTTAGAGCAAGGGATTTGGGACCCTCAGGGAACACTACACTATTGTGGTCCAACAGGCAGACACACAGTGGTAGACATCAACAAGAAGAGTGTTAGGAGAAAATCAGTAAATGTTCTATTCTTTTCATATAAAACAGAGGAGCAGCTGCCCTGCAAATGCCATTGTGCAGCTACTCTTGTTCTACCTCAATATATACAAGGAATGTTAGTAGAAGGCCCAGTGAGGAAGGCAACTGCCATGTAAGGACAGGGTTAATAGCCTTTTCTCACAGTGGATCCTTGGGCCCATTCCTAGCTGCAGAAAGTAAGGCTGAATGGAACACTGAACTGACTCAAAGGACAGCGTCTCTGTTTTAGCTTCTTAGAATGAGATAGAAGGAACTTAAAGAATTTTTATTCAGTGTCTTTTCAAGCATAGTTTTTAGTGTGAAATCCTTTCTCCAAATGAAATTTCATGTGGAAAAGTTCAATATATAAAAAGATAAAGTGGAACTCTTCTGATTCAATAGAGTTCCACTGAAGCTTTCCTATCATTAAAAAAACAAAAAAACAAAAATACAAACAAAAAAAAAACACCCCATGACACGAAGAGAGGAAGTGTCTTGCACAAGGTCACACAATGAATTATGAACCAACTACTTTATCAGTATCTCTACAGCATACCTATTCCAGAGCTATCTACGGTCAAAATTTGCCTGGCATGAAAGTGACTTAATCTGCATAGCTAGCTCTCAGCATAGATTGTTCCACCAGGTGTTTCCCATGACTCATCTGTTGGCTTCTCTCACCTTTCTCAGCCTCAAATACCAACAATGAGATCAGATGGCAGATTGGTAATTTTTTGGGACTCATGATTCTTTTGGACAATATCTGTTACCTTTATCTGAACCCTTAAGGAACCTCATCCATTCCTTTATATCAGAAGACTAGTCCTTGGTAAAATAATGCTGTAAGAAATATTTATTTTGTCAATCTTATGAAGTCTTGAAGTGCGTAGGAAAAGGCAACAGTACAGGGCTCTCTAGTTTTAAGCTGCATGATTTTGTGCAAGTTACTTAACCTCTCTGAGCCTCAGTATAAAATAATACTTATGGAGGAAGTTTCTAGAGTTAGACTATATAGGTTGAAGTCCTGAATCCATCAATTATAAGGAAAGTTACTTACCATCTCTGTGCTTCTGACCTAGTTTCTTCATCTGTGAAACTGGGATAATAGTGCCACAAATAACGCCAAAAATAGTGCCTATCTCAGCATGGGTTGTGAAAGTAAAAATGAGTTCATTCATGGATAGTATCTATAAAAGTGCCTGGGTCATAATAGATAATTAATGCTAGCTATTTATTCACATAAGTATTTATTGAGCATCTGCTATATGCCGGGGACTGTTATAGGTACTGAGAGATACAGGAGAGAAAAAAGATCCTGTCCTCTTGGAACTTATATACTAATGAGGGAAAAAGATAATAATAATTGGAGGGAAAAAGATAATAATAATTGGAGGGAAAAAGATAATAATAATTGGAGGGAAAAAGATAATAATAAATAAGTAAAATATAAAATGTCTTAGTTATAAATGTCGTTTTTGGTTATTTTCACAAGGAGAGCAGTAAATAAAATGGTACATTGAAAATACTTAGCATAGTGCCTACCACATAACTTGGCAACTAAATAGTTCTTTCTGTTTCTTTCCACTTGCTACCTCTTTTTAGTATATTTTGTCTTCTGTTAACCCAATCAGGTTACCCTCCTACAGTAACCATTGCCTTGGACCTCATAGCTTCTCTTTTCTTTCCTCTTCTCTGCAGAGTTCTTTAGTGATCTTTCCAATTCTCATTCCTGGGTAGTAATGGGTCAAGAAAGACACTGATAATTTGGTTTGAGATTGTGCTGCTGTCCTCTGATTCTTCCCCTCTCTGTATATTGCCTTCCTGCTGGTAAAATGCTGTCTCCACTTGGGGCCTCTGTGCCTTCCCAGTATAAAATATCTTAATGGTCTGCTTCCTGAGAGTGCCTGCTCTATCTCTTCTCACTAGCAAAACACCAAATTTTTCTCATTGAAAATGTCATTTTTGACTACATCCTGGATTCCTGGGGACTCTAGTGTAGCTCCCCGGCAGCATTCCCTTCAATGGTGAGTGACAAGCAAAGCTAAAGCCAGCTGTCACACTTTTATTTATAGATCCAAAGTCTGTAGGGTCAAGACAAGTATTGTTAATGTACAGTATGGAAGCTAATTACACCACCCATATTCCAAAAGGCATCAACACAATAATGTCAAACAACATGAATACTCCAAAGATTTGAATAACAATATTGCATATCATTTGCAGAACTATTTTCATAGCCTTTTGAATCTGAGGGAAAAAAGGAAACCGAAATCTCTTGCTGACATATGATCATATTTGAAACAAGGAAGAAGAAAAACAGAGCTATGAAGGAACCAATAGAAATATATCACAGAACTTTCTCCAGGTAATACCATAGAATTCCAGGGGATCAAAGAAGCTTAGAGCTGGGAGTGCTCTTAAGAGGTCATGTAGTCCAAAACTGTGGTGTTGGTTCATGATGAAATTTCCACAGTGTGTGTGTGTGCGTGTGTGTGTGTGTGTTTGTGTTGGGGTAATGTTGACAAATTTTTTTTTTAACTTTTAAAAAATTTTATTTTACTAGTTTCAAGTATACAGTACATTGGTTAGACATTTATATAGTTTATAAAATGACCCCCCTAATTGCGCTTTCTATACTCTGGCTCTCTACCTAGCCATTACATTAATGCTAACTGCATTCCCTATGCTGAGCTCTCCATCAGCATGACCATATACCAACTACTAATTTGTACTTCTTTAACCCTTCACCTCATTCTCTCAGCCTCTCAAACCCCTCCCTCCCCTCTGGCTGTACCAGATTGTCCTCCATATTTGTGAATATGTTTTTGATTAGTTTGTTCTTTTTGTCCCTTAGATTCTGCATATAGGTGAAATCATATGGTATTTATCTTTCTCTGTCAGACATTTCACTCAGCATAATAACCTCTATGTCCATCCATGTGGTTACAAATGGTAGGATTTCATTTTTTTAATGGCTGAATAATATTCCATTGTATATATGAACCATAATTTCTTTATCCAATCATCTGTTGATGGGTGTTTAGGTTGCTTCCATTCTTGGCTATTATAAATTGTGTTGCCATAAATGTAGAGGTGCATAGATCTTTACAGATTATTGTTTTGGTTTTCTTTGAATAAATAACCAGAAGTGCAATTACTGGGTCAAAAGGTATATCTATTCTTAATTTTTTGAGAAACCTCAAGGCTGTTTTCCATAGTGGCTGTAACAATTTGCAATACCACCAACAGTGTATGAGAGTACCCTTTTCTCGACATCCTCGCTCACACTTGTTCTTTGATTTATTGATGATAGCCATTCTGACAGGTGTGAGGTGACATCTCACTGTGGTTTTAATTTGCATTTCTCTGAAATTAGTGACCTTGAGCATATTTTCATATGTCTATTGGCCATCTGTATTTCCTCTTCGGAGATATATCTGTTCAGGTCTTCTGCCCATTTTCCATTGAATTTTTGTTGTTCTCGTTGTTAAGTTTTATGAGTTCTTTATATATTTTGGATATTAACCTCTTATCAGATGCAGCATAAACAAATATCTTCTCCCATTCAGTTGGATTTTTTTTGTTGATGATTTCCTTTGTTGTACAAAACCTTTTTAGTCTGATGTAGTCCCATTTCTTTAACATTTCTTTGTTTCTCTTGCCCGAGGAAATATATCTGAAAAAAATTACTGTTAGCCAAAACATAGCCTATGTTTTCTTCTGGAATTTTTATGGTATCGGGTCTTACACTTAAGTCTAATCTATTTTGAGTCTATTCTGGTATATGGTGTAAGAAGGTGGTCCAGTTTCCTTTTTTTTTTTTCATGTATCTGTCCAATTTTCCCAGCACCATTTATTGAAGAGACTATCTTTATCCTACTGTATATTCTTGCCTCCTTTGTCATATATTAAGTGAGTGTATAGGCATGGATTTATTTCTGGGCTCTCTATTCTGTTCTATTGATCAATGTATCTGTTTTTACGCCAGTAACATGCAGTTTTGATTACTGTAGCCTTGTAGTATAGTTTGATATCATGTAGTGTGATACCTTCTACTTTGTTCTTCTTTCTCAAGATCGCTATGGCTACTCGGGTCTTTTATGGTTCCTTACGAATTTGAGGATTATTTGTTCTAGCTCTCTAAAAAATGGCATTAGTATTTTAATAGAGATTGCACTGAATCTATAGCTTGCTTTGGGTAGTATGGCCATTTTAATGATGTTGATTCTTCCTACCTATAAGCATGGTATATGCTTCCATTTATTTGTATCTTCACAATTTGTTTTTTCAATGACATAATTTTCTGAGAACAGATCTTTTCCCTCCTCTGTTAATTTGATTCCCAGGTATATTATTGTTTTTGATGCAATTGTAAATGGGATTATTTTATTAATTTCTCTTTCTGAAAGTTCATCGTTGGTGTATAAAAATGCCACTGACTTCTGAATATTAATTTTGTATCCTGCTGCTTTACTGAATTCATTAATCAGTTCTAACAGTTATTTGGTGGAATCTTTAGGGTTCTCTATATATAGTATCATGTCCTTGGCAAATAATGAGAGCTTTACCTCTTCTTTTCCAATTTGGATGCCTTTTATTTCTCTTTCTTGTCTTATTGCTGTGGCTAAGACTTCCAACACAATGTTGAAGAGGAGTGGTCAAAGTGGGGATCCTTGTCTTGTTCCTGATCTTAAGAACAATCCTTTTAGCCTTTCCCCTTTGAGTATGGTGTTAGCTGTTGGTTTGTCACATATAGCCTTTATTATGTTGAGGTATCTTCCCTCTATTCCCACTTTGCTGAGAGTTTTTATCATAAATGGATGCTGGATTGTGTTGAATGCTTTTTCTGCATCTAATGATACGGTCATATGGTTTTTATCTTCCGTTTTGTTAATGTGGTTTATCACATTAATTGATTTGAGAATATTGTACCAAACTTGAATCCCAGGAATAAATCCAACTTCACCATGGTGTATGATATTTTTAATGTATTGCTGAATTCAGTTTGCTAATTTTGGTGAGGATTTTTGCATCAATGCTCATAAGAGATATCGGCCTATGGTTTTCTTTTTGTGTAATATCTTTGTCTGGGTTCGGAATCAAGGTAATGGTGGCCAATAAAAGGAGTTAGGGAGCCTTACCTCTTCTTGAAATTTTTGGAATAGTTTGAGAAGAATAGGTGTTAATTTTTCTTTGAATGCTTGGTAAAATTTAACTATGAAGCCATTTGGTGTAGGACTTCTTTTTTTTTATTAAATGCCAGTTTATTTTTTTTCATACTATATACATAATTTTTTTAACATTTTATTTTTTATTTTCCTTTCCCCCCCCCTTCCTCCTCCTTTCTGGTAACCACTAGTTCATCGTCCATATCCATGAGTCTCTATTTGTTTGTCCTGTTCATTTGTTGCTTTTAGGTTTATATCCCACATATGTGACATCATGTGATCTTCAACCTTTTCTGTCTGGCTTATTTCTCTTAGTATGATTATTTCAAGGTCCATCCATGTTGTTGCAAATGGCAGTAGTTCATCTCTTCTTATGGCTAAGTAATATTCTATTGTATATATGTACCACCACTTCTTTAGCCAATCATCTATCGTAGGACACTTCGGTTGCTTCCATGTCCTGGACACTGTGAATAATGCTGCTATGAAAATTGGTGTGCAAATATCTTTTCGAATATGAGTTTTCAAGTCTTTGGGGTAAATAACCAGTAGAGGGATTGCTAGATCATGTGGTAGGTCAATTCTTAGTTTTTTGAGAAACCTCCATACCGCTTTCCATAGTGGCCGTACCAATTTGCAGTCCCACCAGTAGTATATGAGGGTTCCTATTTCTCCACATCCTCTCTAACATTTGTTATTACTTGTCCAGTTCATTTTAGTCATTCTAACAGGTGTGAAATAGTATCTCATTGTGATTTTGATTTGCATTTCTCTAATAGCTAGCGATGTTGAGCATCTTTTCATGTATTTTTTGGCCTCTAAGAGAAGTTTCTGTTCAGATCCTCTGCCCTTTCTTTGATTGGATATTTTTGTTGTTGTCATTATTGAGTTGTACGAGTTCTTTGTATATTTTGTTTTGGATATTAGGCCCTTATCAAAGGTGTCGCTTGCAAAAATATTTTCCCATTCGGATGGCTGTCTCTTTACCTTGTTGACGATTTCTTTTGCTGAGCAGAAGCTTTTTAGTTGGATGTAGTCCTATTTATTTATTTTTGCTCTTACTTCCCTTGTCTTTGATGTCAAATTCATAAAATCCTCTTTAATCTCAATGTCTTTGAGTTTAGTTCCTATGTTTTCTTCTATGCATTTTATTGTTTCAGGTCTTATATTTAGGTCCTTAATCCATTTTGAGTTAATTTAGGTGTGTGGTGATAGACAACAGTCTAGTTTCATTCTTTTGCAGGTGGCTTTCCAGTTTTCCCAGCACCATTTATTGAAGAGGCTTTCCTTTCTCCACTGTATGTTTTTGGTGTTTTTGTCGAAAATTATTTATCCATATAAATATGGTTTTATTTCTGGACTCTTGATTCTGTTCCGCCTGTCCGTGTGTCTGTTTTCCTGCCAATACCATGCCGTTTTGATTACTGTCGCTTTGTACTCTAGCCTCATTCTTTTTCTCAGGATGGCTTTGGCAATCCGGGGTCTTTGTGCTTCCATAAAAATCTGATGATTTTTTGTTCTATTCCTTTAAAAAAAATGCCAATAAGATTTTGATGAGGATTGCATTAAATCTGTATAATGCTTTAGGTAATAAGGTCATTTTAACTATGTTGATTCTTCCAATCCAAGAATATAAGATATCTTTCCATTTCTTTGTATCTTTTTGATTTCTTTAATAGGGTCTTATAATTTTCATTATATAGGTCCTTCACATATTTTGTTAGATTTATTCCTAGGTATTTTATTCTTTTTGTTGCAATTGAAAAAGGAATTATTTTTTCCACTTCTTTTTCTGACACTTTGTTATTAGAGTATATAGGAATGCTATGGAATTTTGAACATTGATTTCATATCCAGAGAGTTTATTATATTTGCTTATTGTTTCTAGTAGTGTTCTTGTGGAGTCTTTATGGTTTTCTATATAGAGAATCATGTCATCCGCAAATAGTAACAGTTTGACTTCTTTGTTTCCTTTCTGGATGCCTTTTACATCTTTCTCTTGTCTGATAGCACTCGCTAGGACCTCCAATGTTATAATGAATAACAGTGGTGATAGTGTACAGCCTTTCTTTGTTCCTGATCTTAGAGGAGAGATTTTTAGTTTCTCAGCATTAAGTATAATGTTGGCTGAGGGCTTGTCATATATGGCCTGTATTATGTTAAAGTACTTTCCTTCTATACCGATATTGTTAAGTGGTTTGATCATAAATGGATGTTGTATCTTGTTGAAGGCTTTTTCTGTATCTATTGATATGATCATATGATCCTTATTTTTTAATATGTTTATATGTCGTATTACATTAATTGATTTGTGTATGTTGAACCATCCCTGTGACTCTAGGTTAAAGCCCACTTGATCATGGTGGATAATCTTTTTAATATGTTGCTGTATTTGGTTCGCTAGTATCTTATTTAGGATTTTTGCATTTGTGTTCATAAGAGATAATGGTCTGTAGTTTTCTTTTTTTGTGTGCGTGTGTTATCTTTACCAGGTTTTGTTATTTGGGTAATTTTGGCCTCATAAAATATGCTGGAAAGTATTGCTTCCTCTTTGATTTTTTGGAAGAGTTTGAGGAGAATATGTATTAAATATTTGAATATTTGGTAGAATTCACTGGTGAAGCCATCTGGTCCTGGACTTTTACTTTTTGGTAGGTTTTTGATGATTGTTTCAATTTCCATTCTACTGATGGGTCTATTTAGATTTTCCAGTTCTTGATTCAGTCTAGGAAGGTTGTATTTTACTAAGTACTGGTCTATTTTGTCTAGATTATTAAATTTGGTGTTGCATACTTTTTCATAGTATTCTTGTATGATTCTTTGTATTTCCGCAATGTCTGTCATAATTTTCCCTCTTTCACTCCTAATTTTGTTTATTTGTGTCCTTTTTCTTTTTTCTTTAGTGAGTCTAACCAGTGGTTTGTTAATTGTATTAACCTTCTCAAAGAATCATCTCTTTGTTGCATTTATTTTTTCTATCGTTTTTTTTTTCGATTTCATTTATTTCTGCTCTAATTTTGATGATTTATTTCCTTCTGCTGACTTTAGGCTTCATTTGTTCTTCCTTTTGTAGTATTTTTAGATGAAGCGTTAGGTTGTTTATTTAGGCTCATTCTTGTTTTGGGAGGTAGTCCTGTAATGATATGAACTTTCCTCTTATGTCCGCTTTTGCCGTGTCCCAAAAGTTTTGATATGTTGTACTATCATTATCATTCGTTTCTATGTATCTCTTGATCTCCCTTTTTATATCTTCTCTGACCCAGTTATTCTTCAGGAGTATGTTGTTTGATTTCTATTTTTTTTTTTTTTTGTGGTTCTTTCCACTTTCTTTTTACACGTGATCTCTAGTTTCAAAGCATTATAATCATAGAATATGATTGGTATGATTTCAACCTTCTTATATTTGTTGAGGCTATCTCTGTGTCCTAGTATGCAGTCAGTTCTTGAGAATGTTCCATGTGCACTAGAGAAGAATGTATAAGCAGCTGTTTGGGGATGTAAGGCTCTGTAAATGTCAATTATATTCAGTTGGTCTAATGTATCATTTAAAGATGATATTTCTTTAATGATTTTGTGTTTGAATGATCTGTTCATATTTGACAGAGGAATATTTAAATCCCCTACTATATAGTATTTTGGTCTTTGTCTCCTTTTAGTTCTGTTAGCAATTGCTTTATATATTTCAGGGCTCCATGATTGGGAACATAGATATTAATAAGTGTTATGTCTTCTTGTTGCATGATTCCCTTTGCCATTATGAAGTGTCCCTCAGTATCTTTCTTTACCTTTTTGATTTTGAAGTCTATTTTTTCTGATATTAGTACTGCTACTCCCTCTTTTCTCTGAATGCCATTTGCTTGAAACATCATTTTCCACCCTTTCCCTTCGAGGCTATATTTTTCTTTGGAACTGAGATGTGTCTCCTGGAGGCAGCATATGGTTGTGTTTTGTTTTTTGATCCAATCTGAGTTCAGTCCATTTACATTTAGGGCGATTATTGAAATTGAGATCATCTTATAGCCATTTTATCTTTGGCTTTCTGGTAGCTCAGTGTTTCCATTGCTTCCTTGTCCTTGTGTTTCTGTTTTCTTTATTTTGCTTGGCTTTTGTGGGTTTTCCCTCTGGTCATTCTTTCTTTTATGTCATATACTTTGGTTCTAAATATTTGGCCTGTGGTTACCGTTACAAATATGAAAAGGATAGTTGTATATACACAGTTGTCCCTTTTCTTCTGTGTATGCATTATCTCCATTCCCCTTTGCGAATTTGGATCTTCGAATACTCCCATTTTCAGTCATTGTTGTCTTAATTTATTCCTATGTATGCTGAACGTTCATTACTATCTTGCCATAGTAAATCTCTTCTTATTTTAAGCTTACAATGCCCTATTCGTAGTAAGGGTTTCACTACTCTACTTTTATCGGTCTGCTAGTCACCTTACTACTAATTATGCATTGTTTTTTTGTCATTTTGTTTTAGGTGAGCTGACCTCTTTAAGTATTTCTTGTAGTGCAGGCCTCATAGTGGAGAATTCTCTCATTTTTTGTATGTCTGGAAAGGTTTTTATCTGTCTTTCATATCTAAAGGAGAGCTTTGCTGGATACATTATTCTTGGCTGGTAGTTCCTTTCATTTAATAGTTTGAATATTTGATTCCACTCCTTTCTGGCTTGTAAGGTTTATGTTGAGAAGTCCGACGGTTTTTCTTTAAAGGTTACCGTCTTCTTTTCCCTGGCTCCCCTGAGAATTCTGTTTTTGTTGTTGATTTTTAATCATTTTAATAATATGATGTGTCTTGGCGAAGCCCTTTTTGGGTTGAGATAATTTTGTGTTCTATTAACTTCTTGAATTTTATGCTCCAGCTCATTCCTTAGATTTGGGAAATTCTTGTTAACTATTTTTCTGAACATGCTTTCTAATCCCTGTTCCTTTTCCTCCCCTTCGAGAATTCCCATTATTCTTAAGTTTTCTCTCTTGATGGTATCAGCTAATTCTTGTATTTCTCTTTCATTATTTTTCATTCTTCATTTTCTCTCTTCTTCCTTCTGATTTATTTCTAGATTTCTGTCTTCCATATCACTGATCCTTTTCTCTATTTTGTCGACTCTATTTCCCAAGCTTGTTATTTCGCTTTTCAACTCCTGCAGTATGTTCTTTATCTCCAGAAGGTCTATTTGGTTCTTTTTGAGGGTATCGATCTCCTTGCTAAAGAATTCATTCTGCTCATCCAGTTGTTTTCCCAATTCTTGAAATTGTTGATATGGTTCGTTTCGGATCTCACTGAGTTTTTTCAGAAGTACCATCATGAATTCTCTGTCATTTACATCGTAAATTTCTATGATTGTAAGCTTATTTTCTGGAGATTTTTCTCTTTCTTTCTGAGATGCCTTGTCATCTGGATTGTTCGTGGTGTTTAATAGACTATTTTTTTTCCTCCTGGGCATTAATGGAAGTGTGTTCTGACTTTTTCTTTTTTTCCAGGAAGATTTATTATATAATGGTCCCTAGCCTGTTGCAAACAAGGTTTTCTTTTTTTTTTTTCTTTTGGTTTCCAGTAGGTGGCGTCTAAGCGTCTTAGATCTCTGCTTTATATAAAGTTTTAATAATGTCTTTTTTTCCTTATAGATGTTTAAAAATGCTCACTACCCTCAGTCTCAGTTTCTGTCGGTGTTAGTGACAGTTTCAGTAGCCTTTGCTCAGATTCCCCTGGGGCTTTGTGGCGTTCCATCTCGGAGGGTATGAGGGAAAAGGCTCTTGGGTTAGGGGTTGGAGGCTGCGGCTCAGCCTCAGTTTTGCAACTGTAGCTGGTAAAAACCAACTGTAGCTGTTTCTCTGCCATTCCTGCTTTTCTGCCGTCCCTGTTTTTCTGCCTTCTAGCCTAATGATTGGGCACTGCCGCCAGCTGTGTAGAACTCATACCACTCTCAGGCAGGGCTGTTCATGGAACTCGCCACTCCTTCTCCCCTCCCCCTCCTCCTAGAGGGAGCTCCATCTTCGAGAGGCAGCTTCTTTGTTCTACCAGTCTACCTCCGGACACCCAGAGTTCTGACCTGTGGTAGCTCTTATGCGCAGATCCCATGCTCAGACGTTCTGTTGTGCAGTTTGGGTGTTTTTTTTTTTTAATTGAGTTTTAGGTGTTTAGCTTATTGTTGTTTCAAGAGGAGATATCTGGGAATGTATCTCATACTGCCATATTTCAACTTCTGTTTTTTGGGTGGATTTTGATTACTGATTCGCTTTCATTGGTGATAATCGGTGGATTCAGATTTTCTGTCTCTTCTTGACTCACTCTTGGAGGATTGTATGTTTCTAAAAATGTATTTATTTCTTCCAGATTGTCCAATTTGTTGGCATATAATTGCTCATAGTATTTTCTTATGATCCTTTGTGTTTATGTGGAGTTTGTAGTTATTTCTCCTCTTTCATTTCTGCTTTTACTTGAGTCCTCTCTTTTTTCCTTAATAAGTTTGGTTAAGGGTCTTTCAATTTTCTTTATCCTTTCAAGGAACCATCTCTGGGTTTCATTAATCTTTTGTATTATTTTTTTAGACTATTTCATTTATTTCCGCTCCAATCTTTATTATTTCCTTACTTCTAATCACTTTGGGTTTTGTTTGCTCTTCCTATTTTAGTTCTTTTAAATGTTAGGTTAGATTGGTTATTTGAGCTTTTTCTTATTTCTTAAGGTAGGCCTATATTTCTATGAATTTCCCTTTTAGGACTGCTTTCACTTTGTCCCATAGATTTTGAGTCATATTTTCATTTTCATTTGTCTCTAGGTATCTTTTGATTTTTTCCTTGATCTCATTGATAACCCATTCATTGTTTAGTAGCATGTTATTTAGCCTCCATATGTTTGTGTATTTTCCAGTTTTTTTCTTGTAGTTGATTTCTAGTTTCACACCATTGTGATCAGAGAAGACAGTTGATATGATTTCAGTCTTCTTAAATTTACTGATACTTGTTTTGTGTCCTAAATTGTGATCTATCCTGGAAAATGTTCCATGTGCACTGGAGAATGTATATTAAGCTGCTTTGGGGTAAAATATTCTGAAAATGTCTATTAAATCCATCTGGTCTAGTGTGTCTTTTAGGCCCATTGTTTCCTTGTTGATTTTTTGTCTGGAAGATCTGTCCATAAGTGTCAACAGAGTGTTAAAGTCTCCTACTATGAGTGTATTACTGTTGATTTCTCCTTTTATGTCAGTCAATAATTGCTTTATGTATATAGATGTTTCTATGTTGAGTGTGTAATTTTTATTTTTATTTTTAATTCTTTTTTAAATTTTATTTTATTAGTTTAATTTTTTAAAAGGACAATCGTTTTTTCTACATAATTTCTATTTTCTAATTTGCAAGTATTGTATGTAGTATCCTTTTTCTTCTGAAAAGATAATGTTGATAAATTTACACACACACACACACACACACACACACATACACCTCCCAAAAGATGTCTGTGTCGCAATCCTTTAAATATGTGAATTAAGTTACATGGTAAAGGTAAATTAAGGCTGTAGATGGAATTGAGTCAGTATCAGAGTGATATAAGAAAAACTTGACCTGCCATTGTTAGCTTTGAAGGTGGAGTGGGCTATGAGCCAAGGAAAGTTGAGAAAGTTGAGAAAGTTGAGAAGTTGCGAAAGTTGCGCAAGTGAATTCTCCCACTATTAGAGCCTTCAGACAGGAATATAGCCTTGCAGACACCTTGACTTTAGCCCAGTGAAACCCTTATAAGGCTTCTGACCCACAGAACTGGAAGATAATAAACTTACATTATTTTAAGCCACTAAATTTGTGGTAATTTATTATAGTAGTAAATAGAAAATTAATACACTTAACATAGTAAAATTTTAAAGTTGGTAACTCTATAGATGAATCTATACTCCACTCAACGTTTTTTCCCCCTTACAATATTGTTGATCTGAGAAGTCCAAAAGTTTGGAAGCTAATGATCTAGTCCAATCTCCCACTCAGTACAGGAACCACCTCTCATCAGGTCATATTACCTCTCCTTGAATACTTCCAGTGACAAGAGAGCTCCATACTCACAAGCAGCCTTTCCTTTGCAAGGCAGCTATGATAGCTAGAAAGCAATTCTTTAAATGATACCTACCTTTACCTATTGGGGCTCTTGAGTGCCACATGATGCACTGAATTCCAACTCCATATAACCTCAACTTAGTTTTACAGGAAGCTTAAAAATACAATTGATGTACTCAGGAGATACATAATGACTATTAGCTATTCAAATTTGTGCCTTTAATGTTCCTATGCTGCCTTCTTCTTATCGGGCTAAAAATCTGCTAAAAGAATTCAACACCCCCTAAATCTCTGCCACCTCTATAAGCTATCATTCTAACTCCTTCTTTACCAGAATCACTAATGATTGGATGATGAGGACCTGCAGCCCTCTGTATCTGCAACTTAGTTTCCACTTCCATCACTCTACTGAACCTGTTCTTTCAAGTATGATGATAACCTGTTCACTGCCAAAGCCAACTCTATTTAGTGACATCATTCAACTTGACTGCTGAGCAGCATTTGATATTGTTGGCTGAATCCTCCGCCCTTGAAACTCTCCTGTTTCAAGACCACTAAACTCTGCTTGTTCTACCTCCCTAACTGCTCCTTTCAGTTTCCTCTTGATCTACTCCCTCAATGAAAATGTGTACAGATATTTTGTCCTTGGGCTTCTTTTCTTCTTACTCTTTTTTTTTTAATTCAACAAATATTTACAGAGCTCCTGGTATGTGTCAAGCAGGGGATCTCATCTCACTGCCTCCATGTAGATGAATTCCAAGTAGATACCTTTAGCTTCAGACACACCTGAGCTCCAGATACACATTTCTAACTGCTCTTAAAACAGTCTCATCTGGAGGCCTTCATGGCATCACACACTCAACATATTATTTCTCTGCTCCCACCCCCCCACTAGCAGATCTGCTCCTCTTGTCCCTGTTTCTCCTAATGTATCACTATTCTTCTGGTCACCCAGGCTAGAGTCTTAAGGGTCATCTTTGCCTTCTTTATCTGCCTCATTCCCCTATATCACTGTTTTGCGATGCTTCATCAATTCTACCTCTATAGCATGTGGGGTATCTTTTTCCTATTCACCTTTAGGTCAGTTTTTCATTCCTTCTCTTTTAGACTACGAGAGCAGTGTCATAATTGGTCACTTGCTTTCAGTCTTTTCCCCAGTCTATCTTGGCACTGCTATCTGATTACCCTTACTCCTTTCTGTTCCAAATGTTTGATCAAAATCTACTCATCCCAAATCCCATTTATGTAAGAATCTGCTCTGGTTATGAGTTGTTAATGGACTAATAAATGAATCATTGAAAATGAGTCAGCTCACGGTTTCTCAACCTCTGCAGGCACTACTAACACTTTGGAGTGGATAATTCTTTGTTGTGGGAGACTGTCCTGTGCATCGTAGGATGTTTAACAACGTCCCTGGACTCTATCTATTAGATGCCAGTAGAAGCACCACCATTTCCCAGTTATGAAATCCAAAATGCCTCAAAACTGCCAAATATCCCCTAGGGGGCAACATCACTCACTATTCCCTTTTTTCTCACCCCCAGTTTGAGAACTACAGGGTTCACTTATGACTTCCTCTCCACAGAGAACGAGGCCTTAACCTGACAAAAGTGTGTGCATATCTAGAAGATCTCGAAGAATTTATTTTAGTGGAAAAAAGAAAGGGTGAATATCTTGGACTTTTCAAAGCCTGCCATACAAGCAGATACCTCCATGGCGTTGCCCTCAAATTGGCTATTTGTGTTTAACCTGGAAATGTAAGAGAGGGAGAATTATATAAAGGATGGAGATGGTGGGGTGGGTGTGGGGTAGTAGCCAGCTTATGCCTTCCCTGGGTTCATATAGATCAACCTCTATAAGCTATCATTCTAACTCCTGAACACCCTTTGGTCTTGAGTTCTAGTAACCACAGTGGGTGCTTATAGGTACCAGAGTCAGAATAAAGTGTCAGCCCCATTCATTAGCTGATGATTCCATAGTTTAATTAGCATCTTTAGGTTAATTCCCTTGAAGATTTTGTTCCGATTTCAGGAGTATACTGCCTTCCAATAGTCTAACTAGTTATTTTTGCAATTATATGGCATGTATCTAAACTTTGGTAAAGAAAATACTCATTAACAACATTTGATCTTACTTGAATATAATGACTTACAAATGCAGACATTAACATATGAACACATCTCTTTTGGAAAATTCATTTTGCAACAGTAAGTGCAAACCACCCTTCCAAAGCAGTGTCAGAAATGGAAGGAGAGGTGTTGAGATGACTTGGGTGTAAGGGAGTAACTTTTAGGTCCTTTTATATCAAGATAATATGGTTAAGCATTGGATCGCAGGAGTTTTACATTTTTGCTTATTTATTAATTAATAGAGTCATCCATTAAATAAAACTTTGAGTTCTTACTGTGCGACAAATACTGTCTAGGTCCTAGGATACAGTAATGAGCAAAACAGACAGGATCCCTGTCCTCGTGATGCTTACTGTCTAGTATTGGAAGCAAATGTTCATTTTTTGTTTTAAAATATTTTCTGCATTTTCTAAATTTCCTTTCATAAATATGTTTAACCTTTGTAACCTTAAAAAATAAAGACTTCACAAGAAAAAAAATCATACCAATGTATGATTACTATGTCTAAGAACTAAGAAGGGAATGTATTAAGGTACAATGGGACAATGTGACAAAGGACAAAGTAACTTTAATTTAGAGTAGGTCAGGGAAAAGTTACCTGAGACATGACATTTGAGCTGATACCTGAGAGAAGAGAATCCCATGCAGAGAAAATAGCACTTGCTAAGGCCCTGAGGGGGGATAGAATTTGATGCATTCAAGGCACTGAAAAAAGACTTATCCTGGCTGGAGTGTGACTAGTAAGGAGGAAGGTACTTGATGAATCTGGTAGGAGGCAGAGATCCAATCATGGAGGACCTTGTAGGACACTGGTAAGGAATTTGTATTTTATTCTAAAGACCTTGGGAGGGAATCTTGGAAGGATTTTGATTATGGGTCTTCCATGAGCTGATTTATATATTAAAAAGATTTACCTATACACAAAATTTCCATGGCTTATTTATTTTATAACTGGAGGTTTGTAGCTCTTATTCCCCTTCACCTTTTTCACCCATCCCTCTGCCCTCTGGCAGCCATCAGTTTGTTCTCTGTTTCTATGAGTCTGTTTTTGTTTTGTTTTGTTTGTTCATTGTTTTTTAGATTCCACATATAAGTGGAATACAATGGCATTTGTCTTTCTCTATCTTAGTCCACTCAGCACAATATTCTGTAGGTCCATCCATGTTGTTGTAAAAGGCAAGATTTCATTCTTTTTTT
>NW_011889116.1:2196351-2261569 GCF_000151845.1 Pteropus vampyrus
ATATATATCAGATATATCACATATATTTTATCTATTCATTTATCAATGAACACCTATGTTGCATCTTTATCTTGGCTATTGTAAATAATGCTGTAATACCAAGAAGTTGAATTGGGGGGTCCTATGGTAATTCTATTTTTAATTTTTTGAGGAATCTTCATACTGTTTTCCATAGTTGCTGCACCAATTTACAATCCCACCAATAGTGCATGAATGTTCTCTTTTCTCCACATCATCACCAACACTTGTTATTTGTCGACTTTTCAATAATAGCCATTCTAACAGGTGTGATGTAGAATCTTGTCATCGTTTTGAATCCAATTATAAAAGAAATAAGCCACCGAAATGTAGTGTATAGCACAGGAAATATAGTCAATAGTATTTAATAACTTTGCACAGTGACAGATTGTTACTAGAATTAGTGCGGTGATCACAGTGTAAGGTATATAAATGTCAAATAACTATGTTGTACACCTGAAACTAATATAATATTGTTTGTGAACTATACTTTAATACAAATTAAAAAACACATTATGCCAAGCCAAAGAAGCCCAACACATTTTGAATATATACTATATATACGGTATTACATGCTATACTGTACTATGTATCATAATGTACATACTGCAATGCTGTCATAATTACATTTATGTCAAATTATATTAAAAGTCAAACTAAAAATATAAAATATTTCTCTAAAACATGAAAAAAAGGATTTACCTGGCTAATACATGGACAGTAGATTTAAGGGGGCAGTAATGAAAACAGGGAGAACATTTGGAATGCTATTCCTATAGTATATGTGAGAGATGATAATAGTTTGGGTTTGAGTTGTGGCAATAGAGGTGAAGAGATGTGGAGTTCTTTTTGTAAGTCAAATTATTTGTGTTGATCTAGTTACTTAAACTTCCAAACCTCATTTCCATATATAGAACCATTGAGATTATAGTAGCTACCTCATAGCATCCTTATGTGGATTAAATGAGTATGTGTTTATGACTCTCATATAAGTATGTGCTCAATTGATAAATGGTATCTGCTATTAATATTTTTAAAATTATTTCTAAGTGCTTTTGTACTGCAATGAGTTTTTATATGATTCGGTAACTAATTCACTGTATGATGTTGGGCCAGTTACCTCACTAGGCCTCAGTTCTGTGTCATTTGTAAGCCAGCAGAACTAACATCTGCCTGCATACCTCACAGGAATATGCTAAGAATAAATGGAAATAATAGCTGAAACTCTAATTTAAAAAATTACAAAAGCTACTATCTGTTAGCGAGTAAGTGCTATTGATTCCTGATTCCCAGTAATCTTCATCTCCATAACAAATAACACAACAAAATTGTCATTCTTTCCAGTCTCTGCCATTCACTCATGTATCTACATCGATCATGTAAAGTAGTCAGGGGGCTGTGATGACTTTAAACTTGTTTTACATGTGATTTAGTACAACTCTCATTTGAAAACCTAATTAATCCAGTAATCTAGTCACAGTCATGAAACAATTTCTAATGCTCGGCATAAAAGTAATGAACTCTTATGAGGCTTTTGAATCAGTCCTAAGATATGTCATGGACAGATAAGAGCTTCAAGATTGATATTATGTCATACAGCATTTGAAAACCATTTTCTTTAATTTTGCAGCCCATGCTGAGAGGGAGAGTGAACTAGGTCCCTAAAAAAATTATTCTTAAAAGCTAATTAGTGATTGGGCCCTGAGAAAAAAATGAAGATGATAGAGGCCCTGTTCATCCCTCTGGCAACCAAATTAAAGTTGTGACAGAAACAAGGAGCAAACAGAAAGGAAAATTGCCTGGTATCTAGATGAAAAGGCCATACAACTAGGGAGAGAACTAAGAAATCACCCTGCAACAGCAGAAGGTAGGACGGGGCTAGGATGTGAGGCTGCCTGATTTCCAGCAGCTGAGTAAGACAGAGGCCATAGCAGAAGCAGCCGGCAATGCAGACGTCTCTTAAAGGGGCCATGTTCAGGAACAGACTTTTGTGGTGACGGACCTGCTTGCTCTGAGCACCAGAACCTGTTCAGCTGTGTAGGGGACACCAGGGACTTACAGGGGACACTGAGTTGTTGGAGCAAGGGCCAAGAGAAGACTCACTATGTACAGAAGTGCCAACGGTATTCATTGTCCTCTGTTGAGCCCTCCCTCTTCCAGTGCACAGACTCAGTGCTGCCATAGCAGAGACTTCATTAAACTGAATAACAGAGGTCACTCTGCCCAGAGGGTTCCCTGAAATCCACCTCCCACAACTCGCAGTCCCACCCAAGCCACATCCAGGTGTGTCCTTACTTAGTCAAGTGTCCCTTCCTGAGCAGCGCCGGGACTCACAATGGTGACGACTGGCGTTGGTTTCTGGCATGGCCTCTTGAGACAACTATAAGCACAGTATCTGTGGTTTGCTTGCTGGATCTTAAGAGGTGTCCCTGGAGGGGCACAGGCTGGGGCCAAACTTGGCCTGCAGCTGAACCCCTCTCAGGATTCTCCCACTGGGCACTGGCCACACAAAGCCGCACTAATAAGACTGGGAGTCTTAGGAGCTTTGCTTAGTACATAGAAACAGGCACAGAAAGGCAGCCAAAATGGGAAGACAAAGAAGCAAAAACCATATGAGAGAGCAGAACAGAGATCCAGGAATGATGGAGTCAAGCAATCTAACGGATGTAGAGTTCAAAACACTGGTTATAAAGATGCTCACTGAACTTACGGAAAGTGTAGATGAATTCAATGAAAACTTTAACAAAGCAATAAAAAACATAAAAATGGAAATGGAAATTATAAAAGGGAACCAGTCAGAAATGAAGAACACATGACATGAGATGAGAAGTATATTAAATGGAATAAACAGAGTGAATCAAGAAGAGGATGGGAAAGCCAAGGACACTCAATTAGAATGGCAAGAAAAAAGAAGGCAAGGCTATAATAATAATTTAAGGAGCCTATGGGACAAAATTAAATGTAAAAATTTTCGTTTTCTTGGGGTTCCCGGGAAAAAAACAAAAACAAAAAAGAACAAAAAACAGGATGTTGAAGAGTTATTTGAAGAAATAATGATGGCAAACTTCCCTAACCTGGTGAAGGAAATAGACATAAAACCCCAGGAAGCTCAGAGAGAGTCCCCAAAACCAGAAACCAAAAGAGGCCCACACCAAGACACGTCATCATTAAAATGCCAAAGGTTAAAGACAAAGAGAGACTCTTAAAAGCAGCAAGAGAAAAACAGTTAGTTACCTACAGGGGAGCACCCATAAGACTGGCAGTTGAATTCTCAAAAGAAACTATGCAGGACAGAAGGGCTTTGCACAAAATATTCTCCGTGATGAAAACCCAGGATCTACAACCAAGAATACTTTATCCAGTAAAGCTATCATTTAGAGTCGAAGGACAGATAAAGAGCTTCCCAGACAAAAACATGCTAAGGGAATTTATCAACACCAAGCCGGTATTACAGGAAACGTTGGAGGGACTTCTTTAAGAAGAGAATACATATATCGAAAACAGGAATAAATTATGGTAATAACCACATTCTTATTAACAAGTTCCTCAAATGGAAAAGAATTAAGTGGTCCAACCAAAAGATAGAGTGGCTGAATGAACAAGAAAACAAGACTCCTACATATGCTGCCTATGAGAGACTCACTTCAGATTAAAAGACACACACAGACTAAAAGGAGGGGGATGGAAAAAGATATTGCCTTGATGGACCTAGAGGGTATTGTGCTGAATGCAATAGGTCAGATAGAGAAAGACAAATATCACATGATTTCACATACATGTGGAATCTAAAGAACAAAATGAACAACAACAGCAACAAAAGCAGAAATAAACTCATAGATACAGAGAATATTTTGAGGGATATTAGATGGGAAGGGGTTGAGATATATAAAAAAATGCAAAGGGATTAAGAGGTACAAATGGATAGTTCAGCATAGATGTAGAGTGTAGCATGGAGAAGATAGTTAATGTTCTAATAAATATTAAGGGGGAAGAGAGGTGCTAGATTTAGTAGAGTGATCACTTTGCGAGTTATGTGGATCTCTGATTACTATGCTATACAACTGAAACTGCTATATTATCATATGCAACTATAATTTTAAAAAGTTCTCATTGAATTGTACAATGTAAATACAAGCAACTAATTGTCTATTATATTCAATAAAGACAGAAAAAAGTGTGAAAAAAGCTAATTAGTGATTTCCATTATCTTATTTTTGTATGCTTGAACTATTTCATAATTAAAACCAAAACCATATGAACATAATAAAATGTTTAGGTCC
Source organism: Pteropus vampyrus (assembly GCF_000151845.1). NCBI lineage: Eukaryota > Metazoa > Chordata > Mammalia > Chiroptera > Pteropodidae > Pteropus > Pteropus vampyrus. Next base: position 2,200,650 of record NW_011889116.1, read on the forward strand.
ATTGTCAGTCAAGAAAGCATGCTTTTACTTCCCATTTATCTTGAATATCTTGGCATCAAATAATAGTTAGTGTAATGCACTAGGTCACCTCTTTCAGCCTTCAAAACAGTGCTATAATCCCTTCTATAGTTTGATTGACAGGTGGGGATTCCATCTCCTCTTGAACACTTCTGATCATGCTGAATGCACTGCTTCCTAAAGCAGTACATTCTACTTTTGAGTCTGTCTAATTATTAGAAATGTCTTTATTATATTGAGTGCTAATCTGTCTCTATAACTGTCACCACCTAATGGTTCCTTCTTTTTGTTCGAAGCTCACAGAAAATGTCTACTGCCTCTTCTAATGGCAGACCTTTAAACATCTGAAGATAGATGTCCCATCTGTCTGTGCCTTCTCTTCTTCAGGCTTATCACTCCTAGCATGTGAGACATATGTTGCAGATCCCAGGCTTTCAGCACTCTGGTCATCTTCCTCTTGACATGTTTCAGTTTGTTAAATATCACTCTTAGAATTTGGTTTCCAGGACCGAGCACTACACTGTTGAGTGAGGTCAAACCCACCCAGAAGACAGTCAACTGATGTGCCTTGCTGCCTATTTTTGACTAAACATTATATATTTATCAGTGCTGCCTAGGATGGCATTAATTTTTTTTACCAGTCCACTGTGGAATTCTATTGCATTTACTTCTCCTTTGTGGTCTTGAATTTATATCTTAGTTATCTTATTAAGGAACTTCTGCCAAGCCAGGCTTCCCCCAAACTTGAAAGTGTCCTGTTGATATTTTTGTACCTAAATATTGTTTTTTTTTGGTTGCCTTTTACTCTTTTAAAACATTCTCATGGTTTTGACTTAGACTTTGAAATCTTGATTTGGTTAGTGAGCTTAGTAGCTGTCACTTCCAGTTATGTGTCATCTACAAGTTAATCGGCCTTGCCTTGTGTACCATTATTCAAGTTATTGACAAAAATGCTGATGAGAACAGTTAAGGACAGAATCTTTTGGCATGGTACTTAATTCTTTACCCCTACATTTTCCAGGATGACAGCGATTAGGTAATAATACCCTGGCTAGAGTTTTTCAGGCTGATCCAAACTCATCTTTATCACACTCACAGTTTAGGCAATACAAATGATTCTTAATACTGACCTTGGTTCTTCAGACATGTTCACAGGTCTAGACTTCAGGGGAAGAAATAACTGGAGTGATTTCTCCTCTCCTGGTCTCATCATCTCTGACCATGTATCTTCACTGTTTATCATTGATTTTTTGGGGAGGAAGTAGATAGGAAGAGGATACTGAGGGGAGACAGAGGAGTGCCTTCTGGTAAAGAACGAACCACTCAAAGAGTAGAGAAACTACTTCTTTCTACCCTCTAACTCAAGCAGTGTGTCATTACCTAGAGTAAAAAAGCTGATTTATTGCCCTATGTTTTCAGAAAGCAAATGGCCTACCCATTTTACAAGTGGAATAAGTGATGTCTGATGAACTTCTGGGATCCATGTTCATCATCCCTGCCTGCTAGTAGACTTCAAAGAAATTGTATGCAGCCTTTTAAAATTTACCAAATGCAATCCTGATGGGAAACAACTCTTGAAAATCCATCTTCACAATACAAAATATTGGTGGTTATACAAAACAGTTCACCTTATTGCTGCATTAAAAATATATGCCACCTCAGTTCCCTCAAATAAGTTTTAAAAGCCTGAAGAGAAAATGAGCCCTTTTTTCTCTGGGGAAAAAAAATGTCAGTTTAAACTAAAGGCAGTTTTTCTAACTCAGGAAAGATCTGAATCTTTTAGTTATCTCCACAAGAGTGCCTCTCCATTTGGGGGCACCACAGTATGGGGCTTTTCGGGCAGTGCTGGATTCTTTTAGGGCAGAGACAAAGGGGAAGGGTAAAGTTGCTAACAACAAACCTTGTCATCACTGCTATTTGTCAATGGTAGGTTTTGATTTTCATTATGTTTTGATCAGACATGAATGTTTAAACAGCCTCTAACTTATCCTGATGGGAACACTTATCGAACAGTATCTAGTACTGTGCCAAATGGTGGCAATATAGAGTTCTACTCTTAAATTCACTTTCATATGACATTCTATTAGGGCATTAATAACTGGCTCAGCGACAGCAAGACCTCACTTTTCCTCTCCACTTTTCTCTTCTCCCAATCTATTACCTGGAACCCACCTTCACCACTCTTATCCCAGTGCCCACTTTTTAAAGCTCACTTTTGACTTGTTCCAGGCAAGAGTCTATGATTGATAAGGGAGAAATTCTGATTGGTAAAGGAAAACTAATCCTCCTTCTCTTCCACTAGAGTAGTGTTTTGAAAATTGCAGGGCACAGCCCACTAGTGGGCTATGAAATCAATGTAGTAGTCATGATCTACTTTAAAAAATAAATGAGATAAAACAGAGAAATGGTGAAGTGTATCCATGTAGTAAGTAAATATTGTTTCAAGAAAATTTTGCTTTGGTTTTCAAATATTCATGTGTGTTGAGAGTTATTGAATAAAATGTATTTCTTTATTACCTTACTCCATTGTAGCTCCATGCCCTGTCCCAAGCCTAGCACTGGTTTGGTCTATAACATTTGTGTTTTTACTGTTTATCTCCTTCTGCAGAAGTCCCATCTTATTTCTTCTCCTGTTTTCCAAGTCCATCCCGCCTCCCTAGGTCCCTGTAGCATTCACCTGAACTCACCCTCCCCCCATCTAGTTGATGTCTCATTGAGTTGACACCTGGGGATGGGAGCGGACAGAATCTCTGTTCCCACTATCTCAGATAGGAGTGGTTAGGAATCATGTGTTACTGAACTTTTGAGTTGGGACTGTAAATACATCTTCCCACAGAAACATGAGCATGCCATGGGGTTAGATTCAGTGCTGTACAGTTCTTCAGTTCCAGCCTAGAGTCTATGTGCTTTAATGGACACCTCTGGTATTCAGGCCATCTGTGTGCCACCCAGATTACATATCTTCTTTAGAACTCAATCCATTTGTGATCTGAGCAGAAAAACCACTGGTGCAGAACATTATTCAAATAGTTCCTACTTTAACATCTTGCAGTAATGCAGAACAGCTGAGCCCTCTTCCATGGACCCTACAGATGATACTTCAGGGGTTTGAAAGTAAGGCTGTGTCTTTCAAAGTGCCTAACGTGCTCCATGGGGAAGAATCTCACTAAAAATAGATAGAAATAGCTAGAATTAAGTAAACATATGTAACTCATAGAATGCAGTTTCAGCTGTAGACAGACTAAGTAGCCCCCTCTAGCGCTTTGCTGCTTAGTTATGTATTAAACTTGTAACTTTTATGTGCTGCCAATAAATACATCTGACTATGTCAGAGTTGTCCATTTGCTGTAAGAGAGAGAGAAGTTAGGGCTCTAATTCTTTTTGTGCAATGACATGTAAAATTAAAGACTTCATATTTTTCAGATAACAATGGCATTGCCTGAGAGAAGCTGCTTATTTATTCATAAGAAAACATTCCAGCAAGTCCTCAGAGGTTGGCCAAGGATGTGTGAGTGAGGTAATTGAGCACACTATCTTATTTTAGTTGTTGGGGCCCAGTGACTGGGCCCTCAGCTCCATATTGCCTATCAGATATAGTCTAAACACCTCAGTCTGAAATCCACATTAGAAAAACATGATACACAGAGCTGTATATAGTAGGTGCTCAGTAAATAGTGCATATTTGTTTTCTACCCCATGGTCTTCCATCAAGAGGGCTTATGATCTATCCAAAATTGTCTCCTACAATTCTCCAGTAGGAACTTTCTTCCCCAGCCTAGTTGGTCTTTCTATGCCCACATACTTCTAACTCATTCCTACTGCTGAGCATTTGTTCATATTGTGCACCCATCCTAGAATGCCATTTCCCAAATCTCTGTCATTCCAATTTTTGTTCACCTTCCAAAATCTGGCTGAAGCTCCCTCCTGCATGGAGCTTTTGGTGCCTATTTCATCGCCCAAGAGACCTATTCTTTCTCTTAGTACCAACAACATTTGAGCCTAGTCCCCATTTGGCACTTGATCATAGCATGCCTCAAACAAGCTGTGGCCTGCTTACCTCATGAAAGTGAATACGAACTCCTACTTATAGCCAAGAAGCTTTTGAAGAGCTAGGAAACACATAACACATGTTCTGTTAGTTTTGTGTCAGGCTCAGTATATGGTTCATACTATAAGCACTTAATGAGCTGATGACATAAATTGGTACTAAAAAGCAGAATTCTCCAGTTTTGTTTTGAAGTCATTGTTGACTCAATCTGTGATTTTTACTTTACCTTTTCCTGAGCTCTCACTCCTTTCCAGCATACTGGCAAAGACAATATTTATATGCCCCAAAGAGATGCTTTGTGGATTAGCCATAATGAGTACAAAACATAAAAATATAAAGATCCATAGAAACTCTATTATTATGGGAATGATAATAATTACAGCTGCACTTGGTTAAATGTTCCAGAGATCATATAAAAGATGCCTTCTCTGGGGGGTGGTGGTGTGAAGCAGCCAATTGTACCAACGATTAGTCAATTATGCTGTAATTGAATTGTCACACAATCGATTTCAGGGATCCCTGCTGGCACTGCTTCCTACCTGCTTGGAATGTAATTTCCTCTAAGAAACTCACCATGAATTGGCCCATGCCACAGATAGTTATTGCCTCTACATATCACTTTGCCACTCTAGTTATAATAATACCATAGTATTCCAGAGTCAGAAACATTGTGGATCGAATTCCGAGAAAGTACAGGCATACCTCATTTTATTGCACTTCACTTCATTGTGCTTCACAAATGTTGTGTCTTGTACAATTTGAAGGCAAGACCCTCCACCAGAAAAATGATTATGACTTGATTTGTTGCAGTGGTCTGGAACCAAACCTACAATATCTCTGAGGTATGCAATTACAAATCCTTTAGGGTAGAAACCTTGGGGAGTAGTATGAGGACCAGGAAGGTAATATGGGACTGACTCTGTTGCCGTTTGTGGAAGTGATGAACTCAGAGACAATGAGGGAAGTTGGAAGCTGGAAATTCCCTACTCTAATGAGGCCAAAGTCACAGACCAGTTTGTAAGGGGACCAGTTGGACTTCTACCACCGGACAGAACCCTGGCACCCAGGTGGTAGCACCTGTGAGAGTGATCACTTATAAGATGGAGAGCCTGGAACAACAACATCATTTTCATTTACAAGAATAGCATTACTGGGAGAAAAAAAATGGCGTAGTTGATAGAGGCTCTGTCCAACCCTCTGGCGACTAAATCAAAGTTGTGACGGAAACAAGGAGTAGCAGCAAAGAAAAATCACCTGGGATCTAGATTAATAAACCATACAACTAGGAAGAAATCCAAGAAAGCATTCTGCAACAGCAGAAGGTAGAATGGGGCGAGGATGTGGGGCTGCCCGGTCTCCAGCGGCTGAATGAGACGGAGGCTGTGGCAGCAGCAGAAGCCTCTTAAAGGGGCTGCTTCCGTGAATGGATTTTCCCGGTGAAGGACCCGTTTGCTTTGAGCACTAGTGCCTGATTGGCTGTGCGCAGGGGGCACGAGGTACTTATAGAGAAATACTGTTGGTGTGAGGTTTGAGGCGAGACTCGCTCAGTACAGAAGTGCTGGTGGTATCCATTGTTCCCTGTTGAACCCTCCCACCTCCCAGGGAGGACACAGAGCCACCATAGCTGTGATGTCATCACACTGGATAACAGAGGTTGCTCAGCCCAGAGAATTCCCTGAAATCCCGCCTCCCCCAACTCGGGCCCCCGCCCAAGCCACATCCAGGTATATCCTCAGCGAATCAGATGCGCCTTGCTGAGCAGCACCTAGACTCAAACTGGAGGCAGCTGGCCTCAGTTTCTGGGGTGGCCTTTTGAGGCAACTATAAGTGCAGCATCTGTGGATTACTTGCTGAATCTTGACAGGTGGCCCTGGAGGGGTAGAAGCTTGGGATAAATTAGGCCTGCAGCTGAACCCCTATCAGGATTCTCCCACTGGATACTGAACACACAAAGCCGCACTAATAAGACTGGGAGACTTAACACCTTTGCTTAGTACATAGAAACAGACACAGAAAGGCAGCCAAAATGGGAAGACAAAGAAGCAGAAACAGAGAGAACAGAACAGAGATCCAGATATAATGGAGTCAAGTAATCTAACAGATGCGGAGTTCAAAACACTGGTTATAAAGATGCTCAATGAACTTTTGGGAAATGCAGAGAACTCCAACAAAGAGAAAAAATGGAGATGGAGATTATAAGAGGGAACAAGACTGAAATGGAGAACTCATTATCTGAGATGAGAAGTATATTAAATGGAATAAACAAAAGAATAAATAAAGTGAATAAAGAAGAAGATCACATGCCCTATCTAGAGGACAGGAAAGCCAATCAGGACACTAAAACAAAATGGCAAGAAAAAAGAGGCCAAACTATAAAGATGATTTGAGGAGGATATGGGACACTATTAAGTCTGCAAATATTCATCTGATTAGGTTAAGTGAAGAAAATCTAGATGTTGAAAAGCTGTTTGAAGAAATAATGATGGAAAACTTCCCTAACATGGTGAAGGAAATGGACAGAAAACCCAGGAAGCTCAGAGGATTCCAAAAATCAGGTATCCAAAGAGGCCCACACCAAGACACATCATAATTAAAATGCCAAAGTTTAAATACAAAGAAAAAATTTTAAAAACATCAAGAGAAAAACAAATAAGTACATATAAAGGAACACCCATATGACTGGCAGCTGATTTCTCAAGAGAGACTATGCAGGACAGAAGGGCTTGGCACAAAATATTCGAAAGAATGAAGACCCAGGATCTACAACCAAGAACAATTTATCTAGTAAAGCTATCATTTAGAGTTGAAGGACAGATAAAGAGCTTCCAAGAGAAAAATAAACTAAAGGGATTTATCACCACCAAGCCAGAATTACAGGAAATGTTGGAGGGACTTCTTTAAGAAGAAAAAAACATGTATCAAAAACAGGAATAAAGAATGGTAACAACTACATTCCTATCAATAAGTACCTTAAATGGAAGAGAATTAAGTGCTCCAACCAAGGGATGGAGTAGCTAAAAGGATAAGAAAACAAGACCCCTACATATGAAAAGAAAAGGAATGGAAAGAGATATTGCTGTGATGAACCTAGAAGGTATTTAAATCAGGCAGAGAAAGATAAACACTATATGATTTCACTTATATGCAGAATTTCAGGAATAAAAAGAACAAACTAATCAAAAGCAGACTCACAAATATAGTGGACAATTTTATGATGGATAGAGAGGAGGGGGATTTGGGGAGCTGGGAGAATGGGCTGAAGGGTTAAAGAAGTACAAATTAGTAGCAGACGGATGGTCACGGGGATGGGAAGCATGGCATAAGGAATGCAATTAGCATTCATACATTGGCTAGGTGGAGAGTCAGGGGAGGGAGGAGGTAATTGGGGGGATCATTTTACTAACTATATAGATGTCTAACCAGTGTACTGTATACTTGAAACTAATTAAAATTAAAAAAAAATAAAAAAAAAGATAGAATACTACAAAAAGAAAAGAATAGCATTACTTTTCTGGGACTTCATAGTGTTACTCATGATAATGGAAGGAAGCAAGAAGAAAATGAGTGGAATATTTCTGGCTATAAAACAGGGCCATTGAGGGTTCTAGTCAAAATGGCAAAAGTAGGTGAGTCCTGTGCTACCTCCTCCTGCAACCACATCCGGATTGCAGGTGAACTACAGAATAACCATCATTGAGAATCACCTGAATAGTCTAGTTGAACAGAAACTGTATAACTAGGAATATGCAGAGGTTATCCCTGAGAAGCAAAGAGTCCCAGCTATACACCAGGCTCCTCAGCCCAATATTCCAGTGCCAGAAAGAGAAGTCCCCATAACTTCTGCCTGTGAAAACAAGCAGATATTGTGACAGAGTGAGTTGGAGAATTGCTGGAATCACAAGGCATTCCTATTAAACAGTCCACTGATAAACTCACTCACTCTGAGCTCTAGTACTGGGGCAACAGCTTGAAAGGTACCAGGGACAGACATAGAGGAACTGAATTGTCTGGTTTCAGAGTGAAGGCTGTGGGGGCAGCTTTCTCCCAGACAGAAATGCTGGCAGAAGCCATCGTTCCTTTATTGAGCTCTCCCCCTGCCCTGCCAGCATGTACATGCAGGAGGACTCCATGTCTGAGTCTCCATCAACCTGGTTAACACCATTTTCTCCTGCCCTGGTGATTCTCAGAGACCTTGCCCACCCAATTTGAGGGCCCATACTAGATACTTCCAGTGGCTTTTCCATGCAAACAACATTTCTTGGCTTATGCTGCAAACCTTCCTAAAATCTCTCAAAGGTTCACAAACCCCAAATAAGCAGCATCTGGCCTCAGCATGTCTCATACAACTTGATAAGTGTCAACAATCCCAGCACTAGCAGCAGCCAGCCTTAATTCACAGCTTAAGCCTAGCACAAGTGGCAACCACCTTCAGGCCACTTTATAGCTGATGCCAAGTAGCCCTGGGCAGGGCACAGATAGCAGCTGACCTTGGTCTGCATTGAAGCACCTTTCAAGAGGCCTCAGAACCAACATGCCTGGTGGACAGCTTCAGACCACATGAGATCATCACCCAACCACTTCCACAAATGACACACTCAAAGGACAGATTTGGCAGGCAGGAGAGCCCAATTAAAGTGAATCCTGCTCCATAGGGTCAGCCCCTGCACAACAGTTCCTCCATTATAGTCACAACAAGTTCTCATGACCAATTAGCCCAAGGATCAATTCCTTTCACTGACATGCCAATAGCAATCGAGACTCAACAACAACAGGAAGGCACACACAACCCACACAGGAGACCCACCTGAAACACCCAGCTCAGGTGACCAGGGAGACTGTGCCACTTGGCCCTACAGGATACTTACTACATAAGGCTACTCAGACCAGGACACATAGCAGTTCTACCTAATACATAGAAAAAAAACTACAGGGAGGCAGCCAAAATTGGGAGACAAAGAAACATGTCCCAAATGAAACTAAAAAGAACTAAATAGAATGGAGACAAGCAATCTACCAGATGCAGAATTCAAAACACCGGTTATAAGGATGCTCAATGAACTTAGGGGAAGAGTAGATGAACTCAGTGAAAAATTTAATAAAGAGATAGAAAACATAAAAATGGAGATAGAAAGCATAAAAAAGAGCCAGTCCGAAATAAAAAAAAAATACAATAATTAAAATGAAGAATACATTACAGGGAATCATCAGTAGATTAGATGAAGCAGAGGATCAAATCAGTAATTTGGAATATAAGGTAGCAGAAAACACCCAATAAGAACAACAAGAACAAAGAATCCAAAAAATTAGGATAGTTTAAAGGGACAACAAATGTATCAACATTCTTATCATAGGGGTACCAGAAGGAGGAGAGAGCAAGGGATTGAAAACCTATTTGAAGAAATAATGATGGAAAACTTCCCTAACCTACTGAAGGACATAGACATACAAGGCAGAAAGAACAGAGAGTTCGAACTAAATGAACCCAAAGAGGCCCACAACAAGACATGTCATAATTAAAATATCAAAGATTAAAGACAAAGAGAATCTTAAAAGCAGCAAGAGAAAAGCAGTTAGTTACCTACAAGGGAGCTCCCATAAGACTGTCAATTGATTTCTCAACAGAAATTTTGCAGGCCAGAAAAGATTGCCATGAAGTATTTAAAGTGATAAAAAGCAAGGACCTACAACCAAGATAACTCTCCTTAGCAAAGCTATCTTTTAGAATTGAAGGACAGATTAAGAACTTCCCAGACAAAAAAAAGCTAAAGGAGTTTTCCACTACCAAACCAGTATTAAAAGAAATGTTTAAGGGACTTTTTTAAGAAGAAGGGAGGAAAAAAGATAAAAAATATGAATAATAAAATGGCAATAACCACATATATATCAACAATTACTTTAAATGTAAATGGATTAAGTGTTCTAATCAAAAGATGTAGGATTGCTAAATGGATAAGAAAGCAAGACTCTTACATAAGCTGCCTATAAGAGACTCACTTCAGATCGAAAGACAGCACAGACTGAAAGTAAAGGGATGGAAAAAGATAAAAAAGATACTTCATGAAAATAGAAACAAACGAACAAAAAACTGTGGTACTAATATTTATACCAAAGTAGATTTTAAAACAAAGATTATAATAAAAGACAAAGAAGGACTCAATAATTCCACTTCTGGGTGTTTATTGGAAGAAACCTGAAACACTAATTCAAAAAGACATAAGCATTCATATGTTCATTGCAGCATTTTTTACAATAGCCAAGATATTTACAATAGACATGGATATGGGTGTCCATCAGTGGATGAATCAATAAAGAAGAGGTGTTACATATGTACAATGGAATATTATTCAGCCATCTGCAACAACATGGATGGACCTAGAAGGTATTATGCTAAGTGAAATAAGTCAGACAGAGAAAGACAAATACCTTATGATTTCACTTACATGTGGAATCTGAAAAACAAAACATAAACAAAACAGAAAAAAACCCTCATAAATGCAGAGAACATTTTGAGGGTTGCCATAAAGCAGGGGTTTGGGAGCTGAGTGAATAAGGTAAAGGAATTAAGAAATACAAATTGACAGTAAAAAATTGTCATGGTGTTGTAAACAGCATAGGGAATATAGTCAATAATATTGTAATAACTATATATGGTGTCAGATGAGTACTAGATTTATTGGTGTGATCACTTTGCAAGGTATATAAATGTCTAGTTGCTATACTGCACATGTGAAAGTGATATAAAATATATATAATATTGTATGTCAACTGTAATTGTTTTAGATTACATTTTGTATGTTTATGAAAATCTAAAGTTGGGATTAATGAAAGCCTAGGTATAGGGCCTTCTTACCTTTGTTTCTCAAACTGATCTTTCGTCATTAAGTCTTCCATACCTCCTGAAACCCACACAGCTTTCCCCTCCTATTAACCCTTCCCCCCCACTTAATTTTCTAGGCTACGTGTTTTAAAGCTAGATTTCATATCTTATGTTGTTCTTGATTCATTTACTGTGTTTAAGGCTTGTCTTCTTAACTAAATCATGAATTATGTAACAGTTCATACCTAGTACTTCCTTTCTGTCTATTGTGGTCCTTGTCATGTAGACTGTGAGTTACTTGGGGCAGGGCACATGCCTTGTTCATCCTTGTGTCCCCAGCACTTATTGCAGTACCTGATAGTGGAGATGTGCAATAATGTAATTACTGAATGAAGAAATAAATGAATAGATGGAAAAATAGCACCCAAGAAGTGTACCTAGATGATTAATGGATTTCAGAGTACCTGCCAGCAAGAAGGATAGCCTGTAAGTGTTGAAAAGTCAGTCAATAATTATTTATTGAGTACTTACTAACTGCCAGACCCAAATATTCTGGGGACACAAGAGAAGGTAGGCCTAGAATTAGAAATCAACTGTATATAAGACACAAAGTAGAACACAATTGCCCAATTGCCTGACTTTTTGTCACTGTTGTCTGTATATTGCATAGTGAAACTTTTCTCTACCACATGAGGTGAACTAATTTGAAAGGCAGAATATTTCCATCTTTTGTATAACTTGTCTTAAGTTGAGTTGAATGGTTTAAATATTGGGATGTATAGTTACTTCTATGATGTCTTCCTTGCTCTACTATTATCTCTTTTAGCCAATGGGAATATAAATTGGAGAGACATTCTGTGTTCCAGTGAAGTCGCTAAAGCCCATTGGCCAATGACTAATAGGTAAAGACATAGAATGTGCAGAAAGAGTTGCATTCAATATACTTGTACTTCCCCTGTTGAGCTTTTGCTTCCATTTTACAGAGTGGAGGCTTTAAGTTTCTCCTGCTGTCCCTCTAGCAACTCTTAGGAAAAATTTGCCTTAATAACAATAACAGAGAACAAAAAGAAAGAATGGAAATTATCATAATAGCATGGGCCTTTTTCCCCAACTTTGTCAGCCTTTCAGTAGTCAACCCCATAGAGCTGCCCTATGCTTGTCAACGAGTGGCTAAAAAGGATATGGAGGAGCCATTTTATGGGTTCATTTTAGCTATTCATTTAAAATATACCCTCCATTAAATATAGTGAGCTGGGACTTGGAGATCGCAGATAGCTGGGTTGCTTTAAGAAGGAAAGGACATTATAGCAAATTGTATTATTGTACATTTATTGAGTTCTAGAGTGGCTGGGAGGGCCCCAAAGAGCCAAGGGAGCCTTTTTATCCAGTGACTTGAAACACCACTCGGCTGGGGTCAAGCCCAAGGCTAGCTAAAAGATCCAATGACATGAGATCATGACTTTGGTCATTGGGAATTTGGTTAGGGGCTTTTTTTTTTTTTTTAGAGTAGAAGCACTTGGCAGGCAAGTCAAAAATGAATATTTTTTTATGAAGACATTTAATAATACCATTGGGTTGACTGCTTGGCCTCAGCGATGCCTTCTGGTATTAAGGATTTATTCAAAAGCAGCTATTTGAATCTGAGGTTTTGTGACAATTCCAACATCATTCACTTTCGCTCTCACCCCTCAGCACTTAGGCAAGGACATGTAAAATATATCCAGTCCAAAGGCACAAATCAGACAATCATCCTAGCAAGGCATGGGAAGGAAGGAGGCTCATTTGGATTTCTATAGACCTGATAAAATCAGAATGTTGTTGATGGAGGGATGTTAGAGTTGCCAAAGAAGTAAGACAGTTCAACACAGAAGTCAGTAAAGCAATTGGTTCAATTATTTAACATGTTATTATTAAATGGGTACACACTTTACTGAAGCCTGATCACCACAGGCAACATACCTGTTTAATTCAAAAGGAAGAATGTCTCACTGAGGGTGAAATGCTAAAAACTCTATGTTCAGGCAGTCAATCCACCAGGACCTTGCCCATCTCCATGCTGTGTAGTGAAAATTAACAGTGAAAAAGTCTGAGAGCTGAAAGATTCCTTAGAGATTAGAAACTGACCTCTTCTCTTTGCAGATGGAGAAACTGAGGCCCAGGAGTATAGCCAAGATCGCATTGCTAGGACTACAACTCAGGCCTTCTGACTCCCTGAGTGGATGCACTTTCCATTATACCACCCTACCTCTCACTGTTTATAATACATTCATCATGATGACTCTAAAACTGTAAAAGACCCTGAGATACCTTCTGAATTATTGAAGAAAATCATAATCTGTTCCTTCCATTGCCAGTGTGCCATGGATTTCATTGCATTTACTTTTTTGTATTTTTGTATCTATCAGAGCTCTCCATTAAATACAACTTTGAATTGATCGGAATAGCCTATTCTTTAACCCTTCCAGATAACATATGTTAGTAAATGGAATGTGCTCATTCGCTCAGCATCCATCTCCTGGTTTAGAGGATCCATGTTTCTGTCCAAGAAATAGAGGAAGGAAACTGGGAGTAAAGGACAGAAGTCAGCTGTCAGAGGGAGGTATTTGTCTGGAATTATATATGTTTTCTTTCTGTTTCCTCCATACTGTGCACTTAGCACACTGTAATTTCCATAACTGCTGATTAGTTGATCACAGAGGTCTCCAGATGCTAAATAAGATAAGTCATTATAGCTTAACAGAAAGATCATACATTTTTGTACTTAGGTGGACTTGACAGTCGAGATAACACATGTAGGAGCCTAGCATGGTGTCTTGGCAAATAGTGAATGCTCATAAAATGGTATTCATTATTCCTATTATTATAAGCAAAAATGTGTGCCATAAGTATTGAAGCTGCCCAGGCAGTCTAGATCACTAATTGGTTGCTGATGGGAAGTGGAGATGTTAAAATCTTTGCTAAATGCCTGACGTTGGGAGTTGGTTAAGGAAAAAAAAAAAAGAATTCCCAGTTCCTGTACTTAAGGACAACTTGTTAGCATTTTCACCTGAGGTGCTTAAGCTATCTTAAGACAAGGCACAAGGTTTCTCTTGCCACTGTGAAGTAGTCCCAGATAGTTTTCAGCATTCTACTGGACTTTTGGTGCCACTTCCAAGTGGGGGACGCCAATTCCCTCAAGCCAAACATTAGCTATTTGAGGGAAGCTTATTGTGATACTCTCCTAATCTTCTCCTGAATAGTACCCCATGTTCTACAATTCTCTTGATTTACCCCTAAGATCCTGATAAAAACTCACCCATCCTGTGTCTTATGACCCCAGGACCCTGGCATTAGCTAGTACAAAAACTAAAACATTCTGAGGTGTTAATGATCACTAACACCTCATTTATCCCAGCTGACCCAGACGTAATACTTTCATTTTAATGAACCTTCCATGCCAACCTAAAGCAACTTGGTAAAAATTTCTGGCACCTGAGTAAGCTTGTAGGGGAGTGATTCAGGGACATATAGGAGCACTTTTGTAGTCCTCAAACCACATCATATAGGTAGCTGTGCTTTTCAGATCATTCTGGAAAGTCAACTGGGTACAAAGTATAGAAATAAAAATATAGAAAATTGTCTACTCAATCTTTGTGTAGAGCTTCCCAGCTGTCACCCTATCTAATTCTGTAGATATTTTGATGACCTACTCTGAATCTGGCATTGTGCTGGCTGCTGTGGATGTAAAGATGGCTATGATGCATCTTGGAGCTCCTAGCTCTATTGTCCAACTGAGGCCTCTAACAAAACTTGGAACTGCTTATCTGATTAACAAAGGAAATAAAACAGCAGAAAAAGCTTGCAGCTGTTTGCTTATGACCACTTCCCCTCCCTAGACTAACTAGCACTTTTTGTTTCAAACATAAACAAGATGATCTCCATGTGAAAGCACCTAATCTTAGAGGTAAAAGCTAAACAAAGAGCAAGTGATCAGAGAAGTAAAGTATGAAGTGTGCAAGCTGCTAGTCTTTTCTCAAGCAAACCAATATCATCTCTGCTACAAGGACTTTTAAGAGGAGTCCATAAATTAAACCTGCTTTTAGCATGACAAGTCAAAGCATTATATCACACTGGAGATCTCTGTAAATAAGAAGCAGAAAATCCAGGGTAGTTTAACTAGAATATTTACCCACAACCGTAAGAATCAAAATCCTGACTTCAATGGAATGATAAACTATCCAAGCCAGAAAGAACATTAAAGATCATTGAATCCTCATTTTTGAGGTGAGGAGATTAAGGCTCAAAGAGGTCAAATGACATAACTGTAGCCACACAACCAGAAAATGGCAGGGCTGGGACCAGAATCCAGAGCTCTTGAATGCTACTTATTCATTTATCTAGTCAGTCAATTAAATTTCTTGAACACCTACTATGTGCCTGGTATTTTTTTTTGCAAGGTTGGGGGATAGGGACTCTACAAGTGGTCTCTATTCCTGCTCTTACAAAGCTGGAGGAGACAGACATTAAACAAATGACTCATTAATTATTTATAAATATGTCCCATGTTGTGAAGGATAAGTACAGGATGGTATGAAAATGATCTAGCCTTATTGAGGGAGTCAAAGAAGTCTCCTCAAGGAAGTCATGGTTTAGGCTAAGAAATAGAAGATAAGGATGAGTCCACTAACTGGATAAAAAAAAAATTATGTGGTTGAGAGTAGAGATGCAAGGGGAGAGAACATTCTAGATAGCATATGGAAAAGTGCAGTCAGCCCAAAGCTATCCCAACTCCCCCATACTGCCCCTTTCAAAGTCCAGACTTACTGCTTTTTTTTATAAAGCAGCACGCTCTCCAGTATATTTTATTTCTTCAGAAGTATGGTGTACTGGAGAAAAAGGTATCATCGCCATCTGGACCTATTAAAATAATTATGAAATCACTTTTCTGATGAAAGTTATTTTTACTTATCAATGCCATACACCAAGGCAGATAATCAGTGTTTCATGCTTTTGAAAATGTCACATCCTCATTCTTTTGTGTGGCATCCGAAAATAAAATAAACCTATATTCGAAGAGCAGATTTTAAGTTATGCTCAAGGAAAACAAGTCCACAATTTGAAGTAGAAATTTAAAAAATGGTGGCATTTTTACATAGTTATGGAGAAAAGGATATGTATAGCAGAATGTCAGCAGATGGAGACCAGGTCTTAACCCCTTCCAGCTCTCACTAGAAGTGCCCTGTCCACAAGGGCAAGCAACTAAAACTATGCAGCAAGTGCTAACATCACAAGGGATTTAGAGTCCTGCATCCCAGATGTGAAAGGACAATTCCGACGCTCTCACAGTTTCCTATTTCTGCCATGTCACCTAGAATGTGCCTGTAATTCGGCAAAACCCCTCCTACAATCCAGTTTCACCTCAAATTAAAATTAACTGCTAATATTAAACTGTGATCAGTCACATGTGACATGATAAGAATAAAAGGTACTGTTTCAGGCATTACATGTTTTACATGCATTATATCATTTAATCCTCACAATAGCCCTTTGGCCTTAGCTCCATTCTTGCTATTTTGTAGCTAAGCAAGCTAAACCTCTGAGAAACTGAACAATTTGGCCAAGACAATACCGATAATAAATCCTCCCCACCCACAAGAATATAAGCTCCATGAAGGTAGAGATCTGTGTCTGCCATGCTCACTGCCATATCCACAGCATCAAGAATACAAGTGCTCAGTAAATATTTGGTAGTGTTGGAGTCCAAACAAAGCAGTATTCTTTTTAGATTCTACTTACCCACTGAACTCACTGCCTTCAAAGTGTCATCCTTTAGTCGTTCTCCATTTAAGTCCTTACAATCTCTTATCTGGAAACCACTGATGTGCTCCTAACTGCTCATTTTCATTGCCATTCTTGGGCTTCCCATTTTGTAATCTTCCTGACGTAACACTTAAGCTTAGGGACACCCCTAACTGAACAGCCTTCTAGATGCCACAGGCCCTGATTAATCATCATTAGGGCATATCATATAGTTCCAGGTTCACATCCTAGTTCTGACATTTGCTATTGTGTGATGTTGGTCAAGTTATGTTACTTCTTTGAGCTTCATTTTTAATCTGTGAAATGAGGAATCACTTGGAAAATCTTTTGCCTTCTCTGAGCCTCAGTTTCTTGTTTATCTCCCAGGTCTCTTCTAGCTTGCAAGCTTTCATGACTAACACACAGGTACCGCAGATTTCCAAAAATTCCACCCCTAATGGCTTACCCTTGCCAAAGTCCTGCGAATAGATCTGGTGCCTAGAAAATTTGCTGGACCTTCTAATTTCTAAGGAATCTGCCTGCATTTACCAAATATGCAGAATTCAATGATTTTTATTATCTCTTTTGAAGAGCCATTTCTACTATTTCTGCCTTTATCCCTAAGTTCTTTTATGATTAAGATCTAGAAATGAAAGAATAAGTGGGATGTCTTCTGCCAAGGAATTTGATGATCAGAGGTTGAAGCCATGAATAGTAAGTATTTGAGAAGTATTAGCTATATAAATCTGTTAGCTTGTTGGTAGGAACTAGAAGCACTCCTATGACTAATTCCTACATACTTATCTTTCTCATGTGTTCCTTTTCTGAAAGAAAAGACTACACTAAAACAAATATTATCAAGCGCAAGTGTGTGTGCACACACGTGTGTGTGTGTGTGTGTGTGTGTGTGTGTGTGTGTGTGTGTGTGTGAAGGAGGAGGAAGGACAGGAAGCTAAAAATTGTTAAGTCCATATTATTTAACATACCCCAAAGCGTCAACTCTTTTCTGTTCTAATGAATAATAAATGATTAACTGTATATAAGAATGACTATTTGCATATTGTATTGTTCTTATTGGATCAGAACAGGATTTTTTCAGTGTTCTCTGCCTTTTAGTTTTTATTTTTTAATATCATGAAGATTGAAGTTATTATTATTACAGAATTCCCTTCTCTCTTCATCCCATTTCTTTTTCAGAATCCAAATTGAAGTAAAGGTGCTGGTCCCAGCCTTTGTCCAAGTTAGTAATAGGCATGGCTGATCATCAGATAGATAACAAATATCGGTTCATTAGCTGATCACCAATACCTTGTCTTGGAATTGGTGGTTTATATGCAGAGAGATAAAACCTTGCAGATTTGGGACATTATGTCATTTACTCTTAAGAGTGTTTTTCTCTGAAAAACTGAAGCCATGGGAAAATCTTCTAGGAAGTCATACAATTACAGTTACAGTTTTTCTGAAGTTCTTAAAATCTTCTTAGTGTACCTGGAATGCTTAGGAGGCAAGCTTCGAGAAAATGTAGGCAAATAAAGATGAATGGAAAAAATATATACAAAACTAATTCTAGTTTTATGTGAATAGTGGAGTTTTAAATGAATCTTTACTCTCACTTTCTGAACTTCCTGTACCGTTCTCATATTTTCAAAATAACAATGACACTTCAGATTTCAGGTTTCCATACTCATTTACAACATAAATGGACTTGACATAAGTGATTTCTTCTGTGCCTTTTCTAGGACCAAGTAAAGGGAAAGAATATAGTGTTTGCTTTTCCCAAAGAATAGGGCTTCTATTGAAATCATGCCAGAATTTAGAATTTTTAAAGGATATTCCTTACCAAGGGATATTAAACAGATTATTCTGGGTTGAATATAAAAAGTAATCTTTTAGGATTCCTTGACTAAAACGGAGGTCAAGAGAATAAGATGGATTATAGGTAAAAGGGGTTAAGAATCAGAAACACCATTATTTTAAATTTGTATTGGTAGAGGGGTTTGGAATGAATTAAACCTCTGAGGTCCCAACTTCAAGACATGTTGCTAAATCTGACTCAGAAATTTATTTTCAAACATGCTGGGCTCAATTACCATTATATCTTAAAAGTTATTGTTTGCTGTATTGAATAATTATCATATTAATTGAATCGTCAGATTGGTCAAATGTTAAAGTAGAAAAAGTTTTTGGACTTATCTGGGAAAAGGAGTTTGAAACATATATTTCAAAACTTGTATTTGCTGGGAATAAAGATGTAATAGGTTCAGGTTCAAAAGATAAAATACACATACAAAGCTTTTAGTTTCCCCAATTGCTACTGTAATGATCTGACTAAAGAGAAAGAAATTCATTATGTAACTCTTTTTTGTGCCTCTGACAGTAATCCTAAAATCCAACAAAGAAGAAACTGTCCATTTAGGAAGTGTTCTTAGGTCTTCCATGCTATGATTAATTTATTCAGTAACTATTGACTGAGTATTTCTCTTGCAAGACTGTGTGCCAGACACAGAAAAAATAGTAATAGCTAACACTCATTGAATGTTTATTATGTGTTAAGCACTATAAGTGTTTTGTATGTATTATCTCATTTATTCTTTTTTAAACACTATCGTTACCTCAGTTTTGCAGATGAGAACACTGAGGCTTAGAGAAGTTAACTTGTCCAAGATCACACAGCTAGTAAATACCAGAGCTGGTATTCAAATCTAGGCCTGTCCGATTCCAGAGTCTGAGATATTAAACTTGAAGGTTGAGGCAGAATCCTAGCCCTTAAAGAACTCTCACATAACTTAATTGTAAAATAGTGTGCATGAGTGATAGAGTTATGGTCTGTAGAAAGTTCACAGTTCAGAGAAGGCCACAGTTAATTCTTCCTGGAGATGTTACAGAGGAGATGACATTATAGTTTGACAAAGTGACATTTTAAAAATATACGTTGGAAATGGGAAGGAGAGAAGATTCTTTCACCTAGAAGAAGTAGTATGAACAAAGGCATTGAGACATGAGCTAGCATAACATATTTAAAGAGTGGTAGATAATAGGATAGGTGAGATTGAGGTGCTGAGTAGTGATGGGAATGCCAGGAGTAAAACGAGGAAGGTAAAAGAGGACTAGCTTGTTAGGTACCTGGAATGTTATGGGGTAAGGATTACATTCATTCTGCAGATAGAGGGAAAAGCCCCTAAACATTTTTAAAGAGTAACAATATCAGATTTGTCTGTATTTCTAAGAGAAAGTTCTGGAGATAATGAAGAGGATAGAGGCGAGAAAGAGATTGGAGATGAAAAGACAGATTAGAATGTTATTGTAATGACAGAAACAATATGAGAGGAGGAGCAGTTTGGGAATGAGTATGAGTGTCAACTGGATTTCCTGGTGAAGATGTCCAAAATAAAGTTGACTATATGGGTTTGGAGTTAGGGAGACTAATTGGGACAAGAGATAAAGATTTGAGAGTCATATAAGTTGTATTACAAGAGAATTTGTAAGGTGAGAAAATGGCCAAGAAAAATGTCTATCATTTAAGTGATGGAAACAGGAAGAATAGCTTAAGAAGAGAACCGAGAATAAAAGCAGAGGAATAGAAGACAACCGGGAGAGAGATTGTGTCACTAAGGTCAAATAAGGAAAGAGCAGGCAACAGTGTTCAATAATGTGGAAATGTCAATTATAATGATGATTGAGAGATGACCATAGGATTTGTCTATTAGGAGATCATTGATATCTTAATGAGAGCAGTTTTAGCAGAGTGGAGAATATAGAAGACAAATTTGAAGAATGAATGAAAAATGAAGACATAGAGACAAGGTGAACAGATTACTACTCTTCCAAGGCATTTGGCAATGAAGGGAAGAATGATCTCATGTACTTTTGGCAATTTGACTAAGGGTTTAAAAAAAAGAACCTTTGCATTTTTCCATGCTTGAAGGGCATCTAAGCTGTTTATCATTAAAAAGCCATGCCAAATGAGATTGGGCACATTCAGGATGGAATGGATGTGGGACATATATACAATGGACTATTATTTGGCCATAAAAAAGAATGAAATCTTACCATTTGTGACAACATAGAT
Organism: Pteropus vampyrus; assembly: GCF_000151845.1. Lineage (NCBI taxonomy): Eukaryota > Metazoa > Chordata > Mammalia > Chiroptera > Pteropodidae > Pteropus > Pteropus vampyrus. The sequence goes on from NW_011889116.1 coordinate 2,221,380, forward strand.
GGATCTTGAGATTATCATTCTAAGCAAAATAAGTCAGACAGAAATAAATACCATATGATCTTACTTATATTCTGAATCTAAAGAACAAAACAGAAACAGATTCATGGATACAGAGAACAAACTGACGGTTGACAGATGAGAGTGGGTTTGGGGAGTTGAGTGAAAAAGGTAAAGGAATTACAAAGTATAAATTGGTATTTAGAAAATAATCAACAGGGATGTAAAGTACAGCATAAGGAATATATACTCAATAATATTGTAATAACTATGTATAGTGCCAGGTGGGTAGTCGACTAATCAGGGGGATCAATTTGTAAATTATATAAATGTCTAATCACTCTGTTGTACACCTGAAACTAATATAAAATAATATTGAATGTGAACTGTAATTGGAAAAAAAGGGCTTGCCAGATTCTAATTTTTCAAGCCTATATTCTAGGATTTCAGTAGTTTGGGAATTTTTCATTCAAATTCCTGACCTTTGTTTCCTTCCGCCCTTATTCTGCCACATTTCCAGACTTTTCCATCTACACACAGAGCTGGCAAATGTTTCTAGTGAAGTGATTCTAGAATACAGCTATCGTATGACCTTGAAGGATCCTCTGTTCCCTGTATAGTGTATATACTGTTCATCTGAGAGAGTCGTCTGTTAGAAGTTCTATGTTTTGAAAAAGCATTGTTGACAGAATGTTAGGGGTTAAAAAGGCTTACATCTCTTTGAAAACAGCCCAGAATATTTTAATTTGACATTTCTAAAGCTTTGGTATGTCTGCTCTTCAGCAACCCCAGAGCTCAGGAATGTTTTGACAAGTTAAGAAAACACTAGGATGTCTTGGCCAATGAGGCATTGATTCTTGCTGTAGCATTTAAGGGTCATTATGTGGTTTGTATGTTGAATCAATACCTTATAAAGTGCCTATGTAACTGTTGGCTTATTATTTAAAGCAAAGGAAGAACAAATCAATTCCATAAGTGTCAAGGACATTCTTGACAAAAGACTGAATGGAATGGGCAGGCTCAGTGCCATGAAAAAGTCCAGCGAGATGGAAAGTTATGCATTGTGTTTATGGATTCCTTCCAGATCAATGGGTGCATTCCAGGCTACTCATATTTGCTCACTGGACTTACCTAGCCTGAAAGCCGGGCAGGCTGGCTAGTACTTTAGGGATACATCTGGGATCAGGGGAGCTACTTTGATGGCAAAATAACCCTTTAACATTAAAAATAGGTCTCAATAGCAGTGCTGAGGAGAGCCAAGAGTACACACAAAGTTCTAAGTCAATAGGTAAATGTGGTGAAGCAAGATGTTAGGCTTTTGAGCAACTCAATTGATAGATCTTGTGTGTGTCATATTAAGGAGGAAAATAGGGAATAAGCAGAGCAGCCCTGATATCAAGAGATAGTAGCTATAGTTGCATATTGATTTTTAGAGGAAGAAAGGACTCACTAGGGAATGTTAAAAAAATATCAATGCTTAGGACTCACCCTACATCAATTAAATCAGAAACTCTGGTGAGGATTTAGCATTGATAGTCTTAAAATCCCCTCAGATGATTTAAGTGTGCAGTCAGGGATGAGAACCCCTGTTCCAGCTCAACATTGTTAATTTAAAAATAGGGAAACTGAGATGGGAAAAAATGTCATAGATAATAGAGGCTTTGTTCATCCCTCTTGCAACCAAATCAAAGTTGTGACAGAAACAAGGAGCAAACAGCTAGCGAAGTCACCTGGGATCTAGATGAGCAGAAGCACTACAACTACAGAGAGAAGTAATTAATCAACCTGCAATGATAGAAGGCGAGGGGGTGAAAATGCGAGGAGGGGGTGAAAAAGCAAGGCTGCCTGGTCCTGAGTGGCTGAGTGGCACAGAGACTATAGCAGCAGTGACAGCCAGCAGCTGCAGAAACCTCTTAAAGGAACTGTGTCTGCAAGCGGACTTTCTAGGTGACAGAACTGCTCACTCTGAGCACCACCGCCTAGTTGGCTGAACGTGGGGCAACAGGGACTTACAGGGAGACATAGAGTTGTCAGAGTGAGGGCTACATGAAAGACTGTCTCCCTGGCAGAACTATCAGAGGTATCCGTTGTTTCTCTGTTGAGCCCTCCCAGCTTCTAGTGTGTGGACGCATCACTGCATAGCTGAGAAATCATTAAATTGGATAATAGAGGTCGCTCTGCCCAGAGGATTCCCTGAAACTTCACCTCCCCCAACTCAAGGCCCCACCCAAGCCACATCCAGGTGTGTTCTTGCTGAGTCTAGTGCTCCTTGCTGGGCACCACAAGATTCACACTGGTGGCAGCTGACCATGATTTCTGGTGTGGCCTCCTGAGGCAACTATTATCACAGCATCTCTGGTTTGCCTGCTGAATCTTAACAGGTGGCCCCGGAGGGGCACAGGCTTAGGCTAAACCTGGCTTAGAGATAAATCCCTCTCAGGATTGTGCTGCTGGAAACCTACTACACAAGCCATGCTAATAAGACTGGGAGACTTAGGAGCTTTGTTTAGTACATAGAAACAGACACAGAAAGGCAGCCAAAATGGGAAGACAAAGAAGCAAAAACCATATGAGAGAGCAGAACAGAGATCCAGGAATGATGGAGTCAAGCAATCTAACAGATGTAGAGTTCAAAACACTGGTTATAAAGATGCTCACTGAACTTATGGAAAGTGTAGATGAACTCAGTGAGAACTTTAACAAAGCGATAAAAAACATAAAAATGGAAATGGAAATTATAAAAGGGAACCAGTCAGAAATGAAGAACACATGACATGAGATGAGAAGTATATTAAATGGAATAAACAGAGTGAATCAAGAAGAGGATGGGAAAGCCAAGGACACTCAATTAGAATGGCAAGAAAAAAGAAGGCAAGGCTATAATAATAATTTAAGGAGCCTATGGGACAAAATTAAATGTAAAAAATATCCGTGTCATAGAGGTACCAGGAAAAAAACAAAAACAAAAAAGAACAAAAAACAGGATGTTGAAGAGTTATTTGAAGAAATAATGATGGCAAACTTCCCTAACCTGGTGAAGGAAATAGACATAAAACCCCAGGAAGCTCAGAGAGAGTCCCCAAAACCAGAAACCAAAAGAGGCCCACACCAAGACACGTCATCATTAAAATGCCAAAGGTTAAAGACAAAGAGAGACTCTTAAAAGCAGCAAGAGAAAAACAGTTAGTTACCTACAGGGGAGCACCCATAAGACTGGCAGTTGAATTCTCAAAAGAAACTATGCAGGACAGAAGGGCTTTGCACAAAATATTCTCTGTGATGAAAACCCAGGATCTACAACCAAGAATACTTTATCCAGTAAAGCTATCATTTAGAGTCGAAGGACAGATAAAGAGCTTCCCAGACAAAAACATGCTAAGGGAATTTATCAACACCAAGCCGGTATTACAGGAAACGTTGGAGGGACTTCTTTAAGAAGAAAATACATATATCGAAAACAGGAATAAATTATGGTAATAACTATATTCTTACTAACAAGTACCTCAAATGGAAAAGAATTAAGTGGTCCAACCAAAAGATAGAGTGGCTGAATGAACAAGAAAACAAGACCCCTACATATGCTGCCTATGAGAGACTCACTTCAGATTAAAAGACACACACAGACTAAAAGGAAGGGGATAGAAAAAAATATTGCCTTGATGGACCTAGAGGGTATTGTGCTGAATGCAATAGGTCAGATAAAGAAAGACAAATATCATACGATTTCACATACATGTGGAATCTAAAGAACAAAATGAACAACAACAGCAACAAAAGCAGGAATAAACTCATAGTTACAGAGAATATTTTGAGGGATATTAGATGGGAAGGGGTTGGGGTATAAAAAAAAGGCAAAGGGATTAAGAGGTATAAATGGATAGTTGCAAAATAGACATGGAGATATAGAGTGTAGCATGGGGAAGATAGTTAATGTTCTAATAAATATTAAGGGGGAAGAGAGGTGCTAGATTTAGTTGAGTGATCACTTTGTGAGTTATATGAATCTCTGATCACTATATTGTATGTCTGAAACTGGTATTGTATGTCAACTATAATTGAAAAAACTCATCGAATTGTACAATGTAAATATGAACAACCAACTGTGTATTATATTTCAATAAAACCGGGAAAAAAAGTATTATGGCTAAAATTCTCATTCAGTAAAAAAAAAAAAATGGGGAAACTGAGGCTTAAAGAGAAGAGATATCTTCTAGTTCCTCTGACTGGTGATAATAGATTTCAGCCTAGAACTATTGTTATTAGGTTAGTGATTGAGGAAGAGGAGAATTTCTGAGTAGAAGCTAATTATTAGTTTCATCTCAATTTATCTATTTTTGTGTATAATCTCTGACAAAATTTCCCAAGGATTCTAATTACATTAAGATGTTTAGGACATACTTTTATCTTTGCACATAATGAGAACATGGTCTTTATTCATTCATGAAGTATTTGGAGTGTCTGCTATGTGTCAAGTCCTGTACTGTATGCTATGAAGGCTATTTGGATAGAATGCTTCAGAGAGGGACTTGGTCTTCAAGGATCTCTATGCCTGAGTCCAAGCAAAGATGAGTGAGACAAGATATGGCCATGGGCGAGTTTGATCCACTGAGAGAGTCAGCTTTGTTAATGAAGATTAGCTCTGTTTCTTGGTCACATATTCTAACCCCTTTGAACAGGAAAACAGTGATGTTTAGCACTTGTAAAAATGCTTGTAAAAGTCAGTCATGTATGACCAGTGGGGTGCTCATGGTGAAAGGTGCCAAGAAAGGGCCAAGAGCAGTGTCTCATTATTCCCCAAGGATTTGGCACCATTTCTGAGAGAGGGAATGTGGATTGGGAGAAATAGTACATTTTTTTTTGGAAAAGACATGAGTATGGGAAGACCATATATACTTTGCTTCGAATGCCAATTTCCCCCTTTATTAGCTGAATGTCTGGGAAACAACTTTCTGAGCTCCATTTTCTTTGTCTAAGATTAGGATAAAAATGTTGACAATCTCCATCTTCTGCTTCCTACTCTCAGGGGTCTCATCCTTCCTTTGCTCACTATAAGAAAAAAGTTTTAGCTACAGCAATATCCTGTCACTGGTCAGGGAAGAAACTACAGGTCTATAGTACCCTGGAAGTTCTCACATATGTGGGCTTTCATTTTCAGTTATACAAATCAACCCTCCTTTCTTTGTTTCCCACTTTTATCACCACATGGGTCTCTATACAGTATCTGCCTCAGCATGACCTGTATGCTCCCCTAGGAGACCACACAATGTTGCTACTTTACGTCCAATATAAGTTTGCATTTCTTCTTCCATGTATTATGTCATTTTAATGTGGGTAGTTGTTTGGACTTATTGGCTACATTTTGAGAATCTCTGCCTTCTTCTCGGGGAGATAATTCTTACCCTAAAATGTGTTTGCAGTTTCTGCAAACCATATTAATAATTCTGTGACATAAATTATAGAAAGTATCACATGTTTACTCTCAATTTTATCCTAGAGATGCAAACCTATGCTAAACTGACCTGCTGTATCATTGTCATTTGTACTTTGGATACTATTTTTTTTGTGTGTGCAAGCTTGTTTTTCTTTAAGAACAAATCTACTTGTTTCTAAAAGAAAATTAGAATTTGAACATACTGATATAACTTATTGTCATTTCTATCCCTCCTTATTTTACCTGCAACAACTAATATCTACTTCATAAGACTGTTGTCAAGATAAGTGAAACTAAGGGATGTGAAAATGCTGGGTGCATAGTAAGTGTTTGATAAATGTTGGTTTCTACATACCCATTGAACATTTCTGAAGACAGCCATATTTCCTTACATTTTGGAGGGTATTGGAATGTTCAAATAGTTTTTCTTAACTATAATATTTTCTTCCTATGCCAACCCATGAGGCAAGTAGTAGTGTTATCCCTATTTTATAAATGAGGAAAATAAAATGAGAGAATGTGCCTCCCTTAATATTCCTAAGGGATTTAGCACAGTCAAGACTAGAACCCAGACCTTACAAATTCAGATATGAGACTCACTTCATTTCCCTTTATCACCAGTCAGCTTCCTGCAGTTGTAGTGGCAGACAGCACTAATCTCATTAATTAGTGCACAAGAATTAATTGGAAGTTGACCATTTTTATTAGTGTAAGGTTAACAACAGCCAACGTGCATTGGGACAAAGTAAGCTTTTATCTGAGGCAGAATAAATGCCATCCTTCTTGAGTTACAAATAAAGACAGCAAGCAGAAGCTCAGTGTTTATTCACCTATATCAGAAGGCTACCACAAGTCTGGGTCTCCAGGACAGCTGATTAAAATGAAACCAACCACCACCATCCTTTTCCCTTACTATGTGCATTAACATCCTTCCAAGGCAATTCCTCAAGCTCTCTATAAATAAAGGATATGAAAGTTTTGGCCAGGTCTTTCTCATAGGTTGAGTCAGCTCGAGTTAGCCCTGTTATGGATTGTTTGTTCTCTCTTTATTTTCACTACCCACTCAGTAGCTGACTCATCATATGACCTTGAATGGAGGCTTTTGTTCTAAAGTCGGCATTTGAAGCCTGAAGCTAAGAATACAGACTGACTCCCAGGATGTTCATGTGGACTAGCTAATTTCTGCTTTTCAAATGTAAAGGATTTTCTAGTGAGGTTCTTGGAGGATCCCCTGAGGTGATGTGACAGGGGGCTGTCCCATCATGCCTCCTGTTTGTGTCTGCAGTCCCTGTCCGAGTCTAGGCTGCCTGCCAAGTGCTATTTTGGAAATAGCTCAAATTGTCTGTCTTTTGAAGGTCATGGACATTCTGTTCCATGAGAATGCATGTGGCAGAGTAGACTGAGACAAACCTCAGTGTCACTACTAGAGCTTTAAGCAAAGCAATTATAGTCTACATTCAGTACCAACCCCAGTACCTGGTACACAATAGCTTTGATGTTGTGGATGATATTCACATGGTAAGACATAGGAACAACAAATCAGAATAGGTTCCAGCTATAGTCCTGAAGCAAGGACATTGAGTCCCTTTGCTGTGCCAGGCATTACCTATTTGTTGTTGAATCTCATGTAGATCTGGGGATCTCAGAGTAAGGACTGAAGCAGTCAAGGCAAGGGGGAGTGGCTATTTACCAAATGGTGTGGGAGTATTTACTTTTTTAACAAAAGGTGTGACTTGCTGGTCATCCTGGTCAAAGAGTAGCCTTGTGTTTTTTATTGAATGAATGGATTCAATCATTTGGAATTCTTTACATTACAGATTGATTTAATGAAGCGTGCCTGCCAGTATTGCTCTTCCTATATACACATCATTTCAGTAGTGCAATTGTTAGGTAAAACGAGGTCTACTTCTAGAGCCTTAAAAGTAAGTGAGGTATGGGGATTAGGGGTAGGCTCATATGAAAACATTAGTAAGGAAGACAAGTTTTTAGATGACCCAGGAAAAAAATGCAATACCTATTTAGCAACCTCACTTTGCCGCAGGTAGAGTCAATTAAAAAAAAAAAGCAGAAGTTCAAAACACAAAGCAAAAATCATGGACAAAATACATAGCTTACTAAGGATGGACGACTGCCTGTAAATGGATTCTTGTCAACATTAATAGGTTATTTGTGAATTAAGCTGATTGCTGTCATCCCCTAAACCAGCCAAAGCAACTCCTCTCTTATGTTTAAGGCAAAGTAGGCAGCCATATACATTGTGTGATGGGAGATATGTCAAATGGTAACCAGTCCCCAAGTACTATCTCTACTAGCTTACTACAAGTCTGAAATGTTATCATTGCAGATTTATTCCTTGTCAACCAGCTTGCTATAATTAGAAGGTACAAAAATTAAACTCATTATCAGCCATAACCACTTTAACACATAATAGCTCATTAACCTCCAAAGGTCTCTTTGGAAAGTGGGCAATAGGACCCTCAAAAGAGAGACTCAGGATAGAACTTTGGGATGCAAAGGAGGGAGAGAAAGTACTAGAGATTGTGGAGGCATCATGAGCAGCCTAGAATGGGTAAAGCCATGGGAAGCCGTAGCTGCCAGGTGAAAGAGGGAAATGATAGGGGTGTGGGGAGACTGAGCTATGGAAAAAGAAGGAGAAGAAAACCAAACACAAGCTTGGTCCATTTGTCAGGACTGCTCAGATAAGTCCACCTGCAGCAAGCAATCTGAGATCACAGCATCCTTTGTCCAAAGAAGTCTCATTATTAGACAGTAAATCTCATTTGGAATCAGCATTACTAGATGCTTTCTTAGATACTCTGGAACTCAGAATTCTGTACTAGATGCTTTTATTCTAAAAAACTCAGCTGTAACTTAGCGCTGTATGCTAGGAAATCAGACTCGCCCATTACAAGTCAAATAAATGGTGTCCTCAATAGTTTACAGCCTCCGATAACCTAGATGTCAAGTTTTTATCTTATCCTTGGTTATCTTAGAAAAGGCCTCTACTGCCAATCATTACTCTCTTCCTTCCAGCAAAGCTCACCAACCTCAATGCCACTGCTCCTCAATCCCAGATGCCAGGCACACAAGCTGATGCCACGGGCAGGTCTTCCAGGTTCTATAGTCTTGTTTAGAACCTTGGAGAATGTGAGGTTTCAAAAACTTCTAAGTGGGCAATTTTTTTTTTTTTGTTATACTGTGTGCTGATTTAAAAAATCTTCTTCCTCACTTTGATAATAGGGCCAATTCTCTTAACTCCTATGTTTACTTTTTTCCTCCCAAGCAATAATATCACAGATCAGCAGTTTGCAACCTGTTGGAAATAGTTCAGATGAAGTTCTTGTACCTTGGGACCCACATAAGGAAGTGTGTTGGTGTTCTGCGCCCTAATTTGGTTTAGGCTTTTGACCAGGAGGATATCTGTTGGCCTGGCTTATGCTTAAACAAAAGGTTAGTGGGTGTTCCTTCACAGAGAATTGAATGTGGGGTCCTCCAGGAACTCTTTGTCTGAGGTGCCTCTCTCCATTAGAAATTATTTCACTACATATAATTTTTGGAGTGAAGGTGCTCTGTTGCTAAGAGACAGATGTTTAATTGCCAATATGTGATTCTGGTCGGGCCCACACAAGCTCATGGATAGCCACTGGGGCATTGGCCCAAATCAGTTATCTTGAAGTGACAAGTAGAGCAGTGATAAGGGAGCAAGACACTTCTTTAAAAGAGAGTGAGAGATTGGTGAAGGTCTGAAAAAGGTGGGCCTATTGGGGTAGGGGGAAACCTGAGGGTAGTAGAAAATACCTGGTCAGCTGGCATCAGCATGGAGGGCTCAGGTGCATTGGGAATGGAGAAGATATTGAAAATGAGATAGGGACATATCAAGGATAAATCTGACCAACTTCCTTTTTGTTGATGCTGACAAGTAGTTTTGTTTTTCTGTTGCTTCTATCATCTACCCTCTTCTCCATTATCAAGGTGTTCCATGTTCTTACAGAGCTTTTTCCTTTGCTGCCTTATGAGAGGCAGGGACTGGCTGGGCTTTCTCAATTCTCCTGACTCATCTTGCAGACTCACTGTCCTCTCTAGCAACCTTCTGAGGGCCCTGAGCTCACAGCCTTGACTGGCACAGGTTAGTCTCAGACAGGGGAGAATTTGGAACTGACCTATGCTGTAGTTTTGTGGGATTTGCAAGATCTGAACACTATTCATTCTGCTGGGTAGGGGGCATTGCAGAAATATCCATGGTCCCTGTCAGCACATTTTGCCCTTTAGCAGCATCACATAGTCAGTGCTGAAATGCTATTTGAGGAGTTAGATATTAGGAATGAAGCACGGCTGTCCAGTGGATTCCAGGCTGAACAGCTAAGACTAGACCAGAGCTTTAAACCTTACTTATTGTTTCCTTTGAGATGGCTTATATAGTTTGTTTAAGTATTTATTCAGATATGGTTCTTCAGTGTAGTCACTTCCTACACACATTTCTGGAAGAAAATCAGGGTAAAACATGTTTGCATAATATAATCCCTTCCTCTATCACTTGTTTTTCTATTAAGTAACAATACCGATGTTAATCACAGAGCCTTCTTTAATTATGTTATGCCTTCACCATGGTGGGAGAAGGGCTTGGCATAGGGTTAAGTGGAAGGTACAAGAAATTGCATCTTCTAGTCTAGCCACTCAACCATTGCCCCTATCCCCTCTATCTCTGAGAGGTGCCAACCTTGTCACTCTCCAAAGACCTGCTAGATATGGGAAGAGGTGCAAATGGAGAGAGTCACTGAAGCAGCTGCCTGTCGTTTGTCCCATGACCAAAGCTTAAGGTCCATATGGGAACATTGATGGAAAAGGAAATGTTCCATTCAAGCATCTTTGAAACCTTGTCTCTGTCTCTCTGTTTCTCTCTCTCAGGAACAAAGTAAAAAGGATTGCTAAAAGGAGGAAGAAATGGTAGGAAAGATATATTCCAATTAGTTTGACCACTGTCATGCAATTCTGATGAAATTAATGTTTTAAACGTGACAGAAGGAAACTTAAACTTCTGGTGGCGAACACACAATGTAATACACTATGACATATTATTGAATTGTACACTTGAAATCTATATAATTTTATTAACAAATGTCACCCTAATAAGTTACATATAAAAAAAGAAAATTAATGAAAAAATAAAGAAATTAAAACGGCAAGAATCTTCAACTCTCTTATTGGATTGTGGAGGTAGGGCTGGCTGGAGACTTTAGGCTCACTTATTTTGGTCCCATCTAAGCTTTTCCATCATAGAAAAAATGAATAGGAATCTAAGAAAAGAATGATGTGAGTGAATGTGGTATTTATTTGTTTGTTCAGTGCTAACTTTTTGATTATTTTCATGTGCTCTAGAGGTTTGCCTTTATCACTGTTTTTCCTCCTAGAGGGCAGGGATCACCTCTGCTTTACTGGCTTTGTCCTATATGTAATATAGGACCAAGCACAAAGCACAAAGCAGCCTGTAACTGTGTTTGTGCTGGCTGCTGGAACTGAGCCCTGGAACTGCAGTCCTGGGTTATGTTGCGCTTGGCTTTTTCTGGGTAAATAAAGATGACATTGGGTGTCCTTGGACTTTCTGATTTAACTCAGCCATAATGTATTTTTCATTAGTTTGACTTGCCTCTGTGACCAGCTGCACTCCTTTCTCTGGCCTCTAGCAAAAGAGTTCCCATTTTATGCCATACTAGGAATTTTCACTACAACGCCATGGACAACCATGAGGACAGGACTTGCCTTTTTATTTCTGCACACCCTAGCCCATATTGACTCCTGGTTAACTGAACTGAATTGAATGTGTACTTCAGTACCTTTCACTTGACCTTGTATTGCTGACATGGGGGCTCATTAAAGAAAACTATCGTGTTTTTTTTTTTTTAACAGAGCACCTACTCCAAAATCAACAGCAAAATTTCCTGTCCCCCTGTACTAATTAAGCTGACATCACAGTGCTATACCAGAGGAAGAAGGGAGGGAGAAAAGGGGAGAAAGAAACTAATATTTTTAAGTTTCTTGCTTGTAGCAGAAATTCATAGGTACTGCCTTGCTCAATTCTTCTGGTGGGTCTCTGAGGTAGGGATAATCATTCTCATTTTACAGATGAGAAAACTGAGAGAGGGGTAAAGTGACTTTCCTAAAATCCTATAACTTAGCAAGTGGTACAGCAGATATACCTACCTATGTTCTATTATATCCTGAAGTGGAAGCAGAATTTTGGGAAACATTTAGTTGGGCTTGTTCTGTGTACCTTTTCTGGACCCCAGTTACTTAAGGACAAGCATTTCCCCCTGTAAACAGCCCAGTTTTTTTTTTTTTTTGACTTGTCAGATGTTGAAATATCAAGTGTCAAAATGTAGTCACCTCATAGTTTCCATCTTTGGAAGTTGTTTGATTTTCAGTCAACCTTGTCAATGTAGCTATAAAGATTTCTCTCAGTTGTCACCTTTGGAGCAACCACTAATTCTTCTGGTATACTCTAGAGCATTGTACCGAGTTACCTAAGAATGTAGGTTCTTTATTACACCCCTCCTCCCCTGCACACACATACAGGTGGATTCTTTTGGTCTGAGATAGGGCCTGTGACTGCATTTTGACATCACTGACAACATTTTAAGAAACACTAGTGCATAGTAGCACATCCTCAAAGTGTACATCAGGATATTTTCCTTATAAAAGGGGCATATGATCAAATAGGTTTTGGTAATTCTGAGTTAAGAAAAATAAATCGATTTATTTCCTGCAAGTCCTTCTGGGAGTTCCTCATAAGTTCATATGCTTTGTGGATGTTCAAAAGAAAATTACAGAGGCAAATTTATGTCATGATGGAACCTTTTAATTCAGAGTCTTTCGTGTCTGTAATAGTGCCTGGTACACAGTAAGCACTCAACTAATTGCTATTTATTACAGAGGCTTCTATTTTTGCTTTAGTTTTGATCTTGGTTGTGAGTAGAGAAATATAGTTCAACTTCATTATTTAGGGCTAAATTGAAGTTAGAATCAGTCTTAAGGTAAAATCTGAATTACGAAATGTTCTTAAGTGAACATTGAACTTTATATAGGGACTTTCAAAGGCTAAAGGAGGACTGTTGAGATATTTTGTATGGACATGTTCCAGATCCTATGTCCTGCTATAATCAATAGATGAAAGGATATGAACTAATCTTAACCCTATGTTTGCTGATAAGTGCTTCTTGAGTACCTTAAAAGCTTATGTTAAGTAGTTTGTTAATATTAACTGACTCAAAGGAGCCTTTCCCTCCTTATATACGGTGAAAATAAATTTAGCTCATTTGTGTGTGAGCATCCCAAATTTAGAACTGGTAAGGCCAGAAAGAGGAGAGTTTTATTGCTTCGTGCAGTGATTCTCAAACTTTGTTGTACATACAAGTGATCTAGGGGTACTTGTTAAAATGTACATTTATAGGTACTAATGTCAGGGGTTGGGCTTGGGTATCTACATTTTTAACAATCGCTCCAAGGGATTCCTATGAGAAATGCTGATGGATTGTCTCTATTTGAATAAGTTCTTAAAGCTTTCAGCCGCTGAGAGTAGAGAGACTGGCTAGTAAGAGGTAGACCTAATGGCATGAAAGAATTAATTCATCATCTCAGTGGAAACTATCTTATTGCATATAAATAAGTTTAGATAATTTTAGTTTAACTGTCTATTTTTTCTTTATTTGGCCCAAAATAATTCTGGAGAATGGTTTTAACCCATTCTCATTCACTGCTCTGAAAGCTAAAAGTGATCAGAATGCTGTTAACCCTATGTTCCATAGGATAACAAGCTCTGTGTACAGGAGAAATGGAACTTACTGTTGGCATTGACTTTGGGATTAGCTTTCATGAAAAAGGTTTTAGTTCTAAGGAAATGGAATATGGAATTCATTACTAAACTAAATGTATCTTTTCTGGTTTGACTTTATAGTGGAAAGAGTATGACCTTTAGTATTGAACCTATCTAAATTAACATCCCACTTCTGCCCTTGGGAAAATTTCCTAACTTTTTAAATTTCTCTTCCATTTATCTGTAAAAAATCTCATAAATGTTTTTACATGTATTATGTCATTGATGGGAATATTAAATGAGGCAATTTATGTAAAGCACTTGGCCCAGTTGCTGGCACATGGTAGATTCTCACTAGATATTAATGCTCCTTCGTAGAAAAAGACCAATGCAATTCTAAATGTGTTTCTGCACCCAGATCATTTGTCTGATCAAAAGATCCTGTAGGCACTCCCATTCATCCAGACTTTAGTTTCCTTTTTATAAAATGGGGCTAACAAAAGTAACTATGTCATATGTTGTATGGATTTAAATGACATAATATATGTAAAAACATTTAGCCTTTAATTGGTTTTAAAAAAATGTTGTTTCAAGACTGGGCAAAATGGCATACATGATAGTGGCTTTGTTCATCTGCCCATGCAACCACATCAAAGTTGTAATGAAAACACAGAGCAAACAACAGTCACCTGGGTTCTAGATGAACAGAAACCCTACAACTAGAAAGACAAATAAGAAATCACCCTGCAATGGCTGGAGGTAAGAGGGAGAAAAGAAGCGAGGCTGCCAGGTCTCCAGTGGCTGATTGGAACAGAGGCTACAGCAGCTGCAGCCAGCAGCTGCAGTCGCCTCTTAAAGGGGCCGTGTCCACGACTGGACTTTGGTGGTGACAGACTCACTTGCACTGAGAACCAGGGCCGAGTCAGCTGCTGGGGAGGGCACCAGGGACTTAAAGGGGGACAATGAGTTGTCGGAGGGAGGGCTGGAGGAGAGGCTTTCTCCCGGATAGATGCACTGGCAGTATCCACTGTTCCTCTGTTCAGCCCTCTCCCCTCCCAGTGTGTGGGCATAGCACCTCCTTAGCTGAGACATCATCAAACTGGATAACAGAGGTTGCTCCACCCAGAGGATTCCCTGAAACTCCACCACTCCTCATTCACGGCCCTACCCAAGCTACATCCAGTTGTGTCCTCGGTGAGTCCTGTGCAACTTGCTAAGAAAGCTATAGGACTCATACTGGTGGTAGCTGACCTCGGTTTCTGGCGTGGTTTCTTGAGGCAACTATAAGCACAGCATCTGTGGATTGCTTGCTCAGTCTTAACAGGTGGTCCTAGAGGGGCACAGACTGGGGCTAAAATAGGCCTGCAGCTGAACCCCTCTCAGTATTCTCCCACTGGACACTGACCACACAAAGCCACATTAATAAGACCGGGAGACTTAAAAGCTTTGCTTAGTACATAGAAACAGACACAGAAAGGCAGCCAAAATGGGAAGACAAAAAGCAGAAACCATGTGAGAGAACAGAACAGAGATCCAGTAATAATGGATTCAAGCAATCTAACAGATGCAGAGTTCAAAAGATGCTCATTGAACTTATGGGAAGTGTAGAATTCAGTGAGAACTTTAACAAAGAGATAAAAAGCATAAAAATGGAAATGGAAGTTATAAAAGGAAAACAGTCATAAATGAAGAACACATTATCTGAGATGAAGAGTAAATTAGAGAGAATTAACAGAGTGGGTGAAGAAGATGATTGAGCCACCAATATAGAAGATGAAGAAGCTAAGGTCGCCAAGTTGGAATGGCAAGAAAAAAGAAGCCAAGACTATAATAATAATTTAGGGAGCCTATGAGACAAATTTAATTATAATAACATCCATGTGATAGGGGTACCTGAAGGAGGAGAGGGAAAACAAGAAGTGGAAAAGCTATTTGAAGAAATAATGATGGAAAACTTCCCTCACTTGGTCAAAGAAATAGACATACAACTCCAGGAAGCTCAGAGAGTCCCAAACAAGATGAACCCAAAAAAGACAACATCAAGAAACATCATCATTAAAATGCCAAAGGTTAAATACAAAGAGAGAATCTTAAAATCAGCAAGAGAAAAGCAATTAGTTACCTAAAGGAAGCACCCATAAAACTGGCATCTGATTTCTCAAAAGAAACTTTGCAGGGGAGAATATTCAGCATGATGAAGGGCAAAATATTCAACGTGATGAAAACCCAGGATCTACAAACAAGAATACTCCATCCAGCAAAGCTATTATTTAGAGTCGAAGGACAGATAAAGAGCTTCCCAGACAAAAATAAGCTATTGCAGGAAATGTTGGAGAGACTTCTTTAAGAAGAAAAAAGACATGTATCAAGAATAGGAATAAAAAATGATATTCACTACATATCTATCAAAGAGTATCTTAAATGGAAAAGAATTAAGTGCTCTAATCAAAGGATAGGGTGGTTGAGTGGATATGAAAACAAGACTCCTACATATGTCGCCTAGAAAAGACTCATTTCTGATTAAAATACACACACAGACTGAAAGGAAAGGGATGGGAAAAGATATTGTCTTGATGGACCTAGAGGTATTGTGCTGAATTAAGTTAAGTCAGATAGAGAAAGACAAATACCACATGATTTCACATACATGAGGAATCTATAGAACAAAATAAATAATAATGACAACAAAAATAGGAACAAATTCATAGATACAGAGACTATTTTGAAGGCTACTAGACAGGAGTGGCATGGGGGGATGGTGAAAAAGGGCAAAGGAGTTAAGAAATACAAACGAATAGTTAGAAAATAGTCATGGAGATATAAAGTATAGATAAGGAAAACAGTCAACAATGTTGTAATAAATATGTAAGGGGGAAGAGGGGTACTAGATTTAGTGGGGTAACTATTTGATTTCTAATAACTATGTTGTACAACCAAAACCAATATATTATTGTATGCCAACTGTAATTGAAAAAAAAATACTCACTGAATTGCACAAAGTAAATATGAGAAACTAATTGTCTATTATATTTCAATAAAGCTGGGGGAAAAAGGTAAAAAGAAAAAAAATACTTAGGAATTAATTTAACAAAGAACATAAAAGACCCGTACTTGGAAAATTATAAGACATTGAAGAAAGAAACTGAAGAAGATTCGAATAAATGGAAGCATGTAACATGCTCACAGAGAGGAAGAATTAACATCATTAAAATAGATTCAATGCAATCTGTATCAAAATACCAATGACATTTTTCACAAAACTAGTACAAATAATCTTAAAATTTATATTGAACCACAGAAGACCCCAAATAGCCACAACGACCTTGAAAAAAAAAAAAAACAAAGTTGGAGGTATCATACTACCTGATATCAAACTACAAGGCTATAGTAATCAAAACAGCGTGGTACTGGCATAAAAACAGACACATAGATTAATTGAACAGAATAAAGAGCCCCAAAATAAACCCACTCCTACTTGGTCATTTAATCTATGAAAAAGGAAACACGAATATACAATAAAGACAGTCTATTCAATAAACGGTGTTGGGAAAACTGGACAGTTACTTGCAAAAAAAAAAAATGAAACCAAGTCAGCTTCTTATACCATATAAAGAATAAACTCAAAATGGTTTAAAGACTTAAATGTAAAACCCAGAACCATAAAACATCTAGAAGAAAACATAGGCAGTTAACTCTCTGACATTGCTCTTAGTAATATTTTTTCCTAATATATCTCCTTGGACAAGGAAAACAAACAAGTAAAGAATAATTAAATGGGACAGCAGAGGAATCCATAAACAAAATGAAAATACAACCTACTGAGTGGGAGAACATATTAACCAATTATATATCTGATAAGTGTTTAATATCTAATATTTATCTAGAACTCATATAACTCAACATCAAAATACCCAACAAATTAAAAAATGGGCAGAGGACCTGAATTGACATTTCTCCAAAGAAGACATACAGATGGCCAATAGACATGGAAAGATGCTCAATATCACTAATTATCAGAGAAATGCAAATTAAAACCACAATGAGCTATCACCTCACACTTGTCAGAATGGCTATCTTCAATAAATCAACAAACAACAAGTGTTGGAGAGGATGTGGATTAAAGGGAACCCTCAGGTACTGTTGGTGGGATTGCAAATTGGTGTAGCCACTATGGAAAATAGTATCAGATTCCTCAAATAATTAAAAATAGAACTACCTCATAACCTAGCAGTTCCACTTCTGGGTATCTATCAAAAAAAAAAATCCAGAAACATAGGTATCCATCAACGGATGAATGGATAAAGAAGTGGCACATATATACAATGGAATATTACTCAACCATAAAAAATGAAATATTGCCATCTGCAACAACATGGATGGATCTAGAGCATATTGCACAAAGTGAAATTAGTTAGACAAATACCATATGATCTCACTTATATGTAGAAATCTGCTTTCATGATAGGTTATATGTGAGCCACATGCATGATGATATAAATTTAGATAGTATCCACTTCTCCAAAGGGATTTGTATCTTATATATATATACAGAGTAGAATGAAAGTCTAGACCCGTTGTTAAAGGAGCTTCAGGAATCATTGAGCAGCAGGCAGAGCTCTTTGGGGGCAAGAGTCAGAGCGCCAGTTCCAGCACCTTTGATATCTAGTCAGGTAAACAGCACCTCTTCCACTTAGGTATAAAGCTGGCACTGGTCCCATGCTTAAACTGGCAGTGTTTGGACAAAGGGGAGCCCAGGCCTGAAGGGAGATGGGAAAATATGACCTTTAAGGGCATTTCTATCCCAGAGATTCAATGATCCTATGATTTGATGACTCAGAAGGGTGAGCAATTACCTAGCAATATCAACTGGGAGAGATCAGATCAAAAAAAAAAAAAAATCTTTCTGACTCCAATGATCTGAGTTGGTTACTCAGAAAACACCCCAAAATAGCTCAGATCTCTGCTTCATTTGGTCATATCCCTCTCAGTATCCTTGTTTCTCTAGGGAGAATCGTCTTTCATTAGAATGTGGAGGTCAAAAAAGGTGAGGTCTAAAATCAGAGAATAATTAATGTTGGAAAAGCCCTTATAGCCTATTCACTCTATCCCTTTCATTTTACAAAGGGTCTGAGACCCAGAGAGGTCATGGTTTGTTAGAGACAGAGTTGAAGCTGGAACCCAGGACTCCTGGCTCCCAGCTCAGAGTTCTGTTTAACATACCCAGCTATCTGCTAATATTCTTTTCCAAACTCATATTTTCATTTATTCACCAGTAAGGCCAGAGAAATACAACCACCAAAGTGAGATTTTCAGCAAGTTATACAACTGCCTTTCCACTCAATACTTTCACACTAGGGTTTTTTTCTTTTGGACAATTTGATATCCCAGTAAATTCCTAGGCCTGGGACGCATATATTTAATTAAAAAGAACCAACTCTTAATTGCTTTTCCAGTTGAACCGGCTTTTAAGCAGTAGGAGAAAGGCTAAACTTCAATGGTGTTTGGGTTTGGTTTGTGTGGTGGCTTTTCCTGTAGGTAGAAGGAAGTACTGAGCCTGAAGCAGGGTGACTGGTGGGTATGTACCAGCACAGTCCCTACCTGGTCAACTGGTACAGATTGAAGCTTTGTGGCCCTTACTGCTTTTGACCTTCTCTTGTCAGGACAATTGGATGGACTAGTGCACAATGCTGAGATGATTGATCTAATGACTAGCACCCTACCTCCTACCTGAAAACCCAGGCTTTTCTTCTGCCTGTCTGCTGCCTCAACTTGATTTACTTGTCTCACCTTAGTCTTAATGGCAGCGACACATGTAAATAGCAAATGCATTTAGCAAAGAGCAAACACCACTGAAGAAGAAGCTTAATTCTAACACAGTAGTTTGAGCAAAGAAAACCTCCTACAGATTTGAAAGAAAACAGTAGCTTACTTCCAAAGAGGCTGGAATTTGTGGCTCTTCCAGAACAATATAGCATGGTATTGTGGTTAAAAGCAAAGGCTCTGGGGCCAGGCTGTGTTCATCTCTAGGTCTGTCACTTACTAGTTGTGTAGCCTTGGGCAAATTACTTAACCTCTCTATGCCTCAGCTTCCTCATCTGTGAAATAGACCTAAGTTATAGAATTGTTTGATGATTAAAAGAGTAAATAAGGATGCCTGGTATATATCTAGCAGTATCTATAAAGTAGTCATAAGAAGAACAAATGAAGTTGTGTTCTTCTGCAGTTTTTGAAACTGTCAATTCTTTTGGTTCCTAGAATTTTTGGCAAATTAAAATATCGAGGTGATTTTCTCCTTAACCAGATGTGTTAACATCATTGTGATCCTTTCTTCTCTAAATTGAAGCTGAAAATTGTCTTGCATAGATAATCTTGAAGGCACATGTATTTTCTCCAAAGGAAGGGTCCTGTTGCTGCAGCAGAAATGAATACTGTGCTGAGTTCATAGAAAGTGAAGGGCCCTTGTAAATAAAGTAGCAAATTAGCAATGATTTTGCCAGCAGTTTTAAAACAAATGGATTGAAAAATATTTCAATAACTATATGCCTAGCTTAGAGCTGCACTCAAAGCATTTAGTAAACATGTCATTCCAGTATTGAAAACAGCATCTAATCAAAACATGTTTATAATTAGACATCACATATAATATCTCACA
Source organism: Pteropus vampyrus (assembly GCF_000151845.1). NCBI lineage: Eukaryota > Metazoa > Chordata > Mammalia > Chiroptera > Pteropodidae > Pteropus > Pteropus vampyrus. Next base: position 2,241,267 of record NW_011889116.1, read on the forward strand.
AAATTGTGTTCTGCCAGGTGAGATGCCATTCCCTGAAACACTGAAATCAACTGTTTGTTGGGCCTTTGTTATTATTAAAAAGAACATGTTGGGGATACCAAGAGAGACTCAGATAAATGAAAGTGCTTAATTTTAATTAGCAAGAGAGAAAAAAAATAAGGGTAGTCTGTATGGAGAATCTTGTGCCAGTAAAACCCGCCTCTATATTAATTTAAATCAGACAGACATTGGCACTGCATTCTTTTATTTTTCATTAACATTTTGATTTAGAACAACAGATTGCTGCAGTGAGAGGACAAGAACAGCAGCCAGTGAGCCATCTGCTGAGCATCTCGCTGACAACTCCACTTACAAAAGAAGCCAGTGACTCTGGAATATATGCAAGAGAGACACACACCATTAGCTAAGTGACAGAATGAAAGATGGGAAACTTTGCCAGGTCAGAGAAGACAGAGATGGATAAGGCAAGGCAGAGTCCATTCTGATTGGAACTTGAAAAGATCCAAGTATTTGCAAAAGACCAATAGGATGGCAATCTGTGGTGGGTTTACTTGCAGGGATTTTTTTCTTTGAAATTTTAGGTGAGACAAGGAAAGGGCAAAGCTAAATACAGTAATTTGCCATGCACCTCACGTGGGATATGTTTTCCAGATCAGTGAAGATTTGCCGCTTTAGACATCCAAATGTTTGAGCCATTTAAGATGGAAATCTTTCGAAAATGGAAACCCCCCTCTTTGCCTTTTTAAATGCAGTAGAGCAGTGGCACATCTAGGCAGGTGTGGTGGGAGTGGTCTGCCTGGGATGCAAACAATAAGAGGGTAATATACTGTCTAAAAGTCTGCCTTTTATTATCACTATGAAAAGGCAGTTCAGTGAAATATCAGTGAAAAAAAAATACTCCTCCCAGCTGGGATGGACCTTTCTTATCATCCCTTCTCCATGGTATACCAGTGCAATAGAATCAACGCAATTCAGTTTTCTATTTATGCATCTGGGTATTTATTGGAAACTCCAGTTCCAGTAGTGGCTGTGTTGTCTGTGAGGCTCTTTGCCCTCTCAGGCTCATTTACACTTGTACTCAAGTATCTCCAGACTGCTGTACCTTTATAGCTGGTGACTCTGGATGCCATTCCCTCATTGTCAACTGTCATATTTCAGTATGCCTGCTTCTAAGAGCACCTCATTTCTAATATGTTATCTTTGGTAACCTAGAAAGTATTGAATGTTGTCAGCCTCACAGTGAGAAAAGAGAGAGAAGGCTATGAAAATAAAAGGTTAAAAGCATAATAATCTGTGTCCTCTGCATAATAAGGCACGGAGGTGTTGAATGCATTGTAAAAAGTTTTTCTTCAAATAGGTTAAAATAAAAACTGCACTTGCACGGAAAAAGATGTGTGCTTCAATTATCTGGAAAATTAGCTTAGATGTAGTCACTCACCCCTTTACAATGCTAGTTAAATGGAGACAGCATGGTTAATGGAAAGAGCATATGATGAGGAGACAGGCTTAGATCCTACCCCTGCCACTTACTGGGAACAACATTTAAGTTCTCCAAGCCTCAGTTTTTTATCTGTCAAGTGGGTACAGCAATACTTGCCTCACCTACTTTACTGTAAAGTGGATTTTACATCTGCCATCACCATACATACTCCCGGTAAAATGCCACCAGTCAATGCAGGTCACCATCTCTCTCATTATCCCCCACACTGGACCTGGTACATACCTTTAGGATTGATCTCTATCTTTTTGCTTCCTTAGTTGACCAATTAAACTCTTAAGGCATATATATGTTCGTACATGTATCCCAGTTAATTACTGGGGTCTTTCTCCCAAAGATTGAGGACTTTTCACTCACAAAAGCTTAGCAGAAACTATCTTTGGGTAACCTGTGTAAGATGAACTATGGAGTTTCTAGATCAAAGCTGACACTCTTGACAACAGTCAACTGGAATTTCATTATGAGAAGATGATTCACCAAGCTATCTTTGGTGAAGCTAAACAATTTTGAGAAGCCAAACAATTTGCCACCTCCCCTCAATCTCCAAACACACCCATGTATCAGAACATAGGGCTTGAGGAGTAAAATAATGATCCTTTATTAATCTTTCTTGCAATTTCATCAATGTTGGTGCTGTCCCATCTCAGCTTCATTTTATTGTTTTATCTTCAAAAGGCAATTCTTCCTGTCTCTAAAATGAGTTTGGACTCAACCTGCCATGCTCCAGCTGTGCATACTCAGGATGAGCCTCGATCTTCATTCTCCCTCCATGGTGTTCACTCAGTGAGAACCCAAGAAGGGAGGAGATAGTGGCAACTTTAGGAGCCTCGTTCCTACCTCCCAGTTTAACTTTACACCCTAAACAAGAAAGGTAACATTGTTCAGCAGTATGAGTGGATGAGCCACATTAAGAAATCACTTCTTGGCCCCTCCCTCTCTGTTAGCCACCGTGGTGGATCCCCGCAGGCTGTGCTGGCTCTGCAAGGAGGTGAAAGTAGCATCCATCTAGTATGATTTGGAGGGTAACCCAAATGCCACCAGAAATAACTCTCTCGTTGTCCTGTGTAGTTTCCAGAATGTCCTTGTTAAATTGTAAATACGTATTATAGGAATCAAAACATGGAGGCCTTGAGAAGCTAAACAATTTGCCACTGATTAAAAGTTATGGTCTGGATTATTAACTCGATTGATTTACTGGTTTTGAGTTTTAGCTAAACGTTATTAAAAAAAAAAATTATAAGAGTTTATTTGAACCAAACTGATGACATATGCCAGGGAACAATATTTCACATGCTCCCTACATCTATTTAGTGGAGAGTGGAGAAGTACACCCACTGGTGGCATTATTTATGATATGCCCAGTGTTGTGCTGAGTATATGATGTGAATTCTCTTATTTAGTCCTGATAATCACTCTAGAAGGGAGGCAGGATTGTTACTGTTACTCCATAGATGAGGAAACTGAAGCAGAGTGTTAAGGTCACTTGCTGAAGGTCACATAGCTGGAAGTTGGAGAATCAGTATTCTAATCCAGGTCAACTCTAGCTTTAAAGTCCACATTGTACTGCCCCTGATATTTGGAGCCCAAAGATGCCTACTGCACTGAACAAAACCAAACCACTTCTATCTCTTTACAAGGTAGTTGGGGGTTTAGGGAATGGGTGAATAGGCCATGAACATGGTCCTCTGCTGTGGAAGCCCATCCTGAGTGAGGCATCTTGGTGGAGTCTGGTGCATCTTCTAAACATACTGAAGGCCCTGAGCTCCTGAGCAAAGGAGGGCAATGAGAGGTGCAGAGGCTCCTCAAAACTCTGCAAGGGGACCTTGTTATACCATCTGAATTAAACATTTGAAGCTAGAAAGAACCTTTGGGGTCACCTACTCTAATGCCTTTCTTTAATAAATGGGAAAACATAAAGCCTAGAAGGGGGCAGTCAGTCACATAGCTGGTTAGTAGTGATGGACAAGGGCATGTTTTTTTCTTCCATAACATTGCCTCCCTTATATGTGTGGAAGAATTAACTCTGAACAAATCAAAGAGTTTAGCAACTCATTTTGAGCCAATCAATCTTAAATATCATCTCTTTTTTCTAGCTTAATTGGAATACAAAATCACCATTCTGAGACCATGTTTTCAGGACCTACTCATTGCGGTTGTCAGAGGATGTGGTTGCCCACACTAATTTTGAGCTCAGAGATTAAAGATGTCTCCAAACAATATGAATTTATTGAAACTTCTCTGATGTATTTATATTTTCAGCTGGCACCAACTCTGGGATAAGAGGTTCCATATGTTTACTTCCCACTGTGTAAAGTAGGCCTGCCTTTGATTTGCCTGAAATTTGTTCCTTCCAACTTCCAGGGAAGACCCTTATTCTAGCATAATAGCATTTGATGAACAAGGTCATTTCATATTTCCATATATTTTGCTGATTTCAGACTATGGCCACTTACTCCAGAAATAAGAGGCCTGGTTTTGCCTGGCCTTCACCTGGTGAGCATTTTAGGTGCAGCAGCCAGTGATCTCTGCAGCATGATAGAGAGTTTTTTAACTGCCTTCTCCTCCCTTCTCCCAGTGCTTCCTAGCCAAGGCATGGAGGCCCTTTCTGCAAGAGCTGTGCAGAGGACAAGGTGAGGGTGAGCTTCCTCTGGCAGTAGGGTCTCCTTTAGCTGAAGGGGGCCCTTCAGGATTGGGGTAGAGGGTGAACCTTGGTGAATTCTGTCCAGGACACAGCAGAATCTGAGGAAGGCAGCCAGAATTCTGGAGCTAAGAATAGTGAGACCTCATTTGGATTTATCGTATTAACGCATTTCACACTACATTTCTTAACTGGCTGCCTTGTTTGATGACATTTTTAGTCACCTTTGGAGCCTGCTATTGAAAAACTCTTTTCTCGTTTCTTTTTAAAATAACCTTCTGTGGTGTTGAACTTGAAAAGGTTGTCAGATGCAAGTGTTTATATGCTCTCATCTCAGCTAAAATAGTGTGAAGATGAAAGTATCCAACACATATATTTACCGAGTACCTGGAGGGATATAATTCAGAGGATACAGCAATATCTGAGCTGCCATCAGTGATGCAGCTTTTGCTTGACGTAGGCTGTATCCATGCCCGGATAAAATGAATGGTCCTCCAGCTATAATCAATTTACTTCATTCCAACAATTGACAATTGTATTTTCAAGCAACTGGCAATTTCGGCCACTTTACCAAATTTTTTAAAAAACACATAACTAAGAACTGAAAGATAAATATTAAAAATCCATGAAAGGCCATCAGTGGCAGTGGTCATTCTGGAGACAACAAAAGTTCCTTGAGAATCTGGCCAAGTCTGAGGGTACTCACCCCACTTGATGATTATATAAATCATGTTATAAAATGATACTATGTGAAATGATTTATAGATATTAAAAAGTCAAATCTTCAAAGAACAATTAATGGGTATGGAAAAATGTTCCCTATATAATATAAAATAAAAAGGCAGGATACAAATATGTGCATATGGTAAAACCATTTTGGGGTGATTTTTTACTTCACTTGAACAATTTTTATCTGTATTTTTGAAGGTTTTTTTTTTACAATGAGCATGGATAACTTTATATTTTAACTTCTATAATCATAAAAAAGTCTTACATTAAAAAAAAATTTAGTTGGGGTAATATGACTTATATGCATGAAACAATTAGAAAAAAAAATACCAGCAGTGGTAATGTAATAAAACTTGTGGTATTGCTTCAGTACAATGAAGTGCTGGTAAAGTTGCCAATTGTGATGGAAAAGACCCCATTCTGGGGATCTGTCAGTCTAGATTCTCATCTTGCTTCTTCCACTAGGGAACTGTATTACCTTTGGCAAATCTCTTCCTTCTTGGCCTCACTTTCTTCACGTACAAGATGAGTAGTTGGACTAGAACTACTTGATCTATTTGCAACAGTGTTATCTGTAACAAGACTTCAAGACTTTATTTTGCTCATTCCTGACTATAAATCAGAGGATGGTAAAATGATAGGTAAACATTTGAGGAACTAAATGGAAGATACCATTAACCATGGCCCTGAAAGTTATATTTTACTGCATCGCTAATTCACTTGCTTTGGATTTACTCTTCCTCTCAGCCACCTATTTTTTAAAAAAAGACAAGGCTGTCATTATTTTCATGTATAGTAGTGAAAGTTAAAAGGAGGAGTATTAACTTGGGAACACATCTTACAGAAGTGCCAAGAGTTAGAAGACCTACATTGTAATCTCAGCTCAGCCATCCACTAGCTCTGTGACCTTGAGCAAGTCACTTAGCCTCTCTGTTTCTCAGTTTCCTCATCTGACAGAAAAAAAAAATCAGTGATTCCATGAGACAACATAGCAGTGGTCTTGGATAGGAAATGAGAAGAAGAGGTGATGCAGGTGGAGTAAGGGCACTCTGAGATATAAAGAGAAAATTTTGCTTTTGGTTATCACCCAGGTTTGGGCTTGCTGGAGATAGCATGCTGATAGATCAGCTCCAGAATACAAAGGAAAAGAGGGTAGAAAAAAGACTGCATCATATAGTAGTCCTCAGCAAGATTTTTTTCTAGTGAGTCTAGGCTTATGAAATCAGCTAGTTAACCTTTGCTCTGGAGAGAAATGGAGACTGAAATTCTGAAAAATCACATTAGCAATATCTCTTTTAACCTTTTCCAAATCTCCGTCCTTTGCTATTTTTAGTCTGATTTAGGCAAGCAACATCAAAACAAGAAAATCGATCCATTTAAACTGATATGTTCTAAACTTCCATCCACACATCACCCTTAATTAAAATAACAAAAAAAAATCATGGCTGGGAGAGCTTAACTGGCACCATATTTTTCCACATCTAGGTGAAGATTTCAGAATCCACTTTTCCACTCTCTCTCTTTCAACCACATTAAAATAGACTTTATATTTGAAGAAAGATTGTTCTTTCCTTCAAGCCAGCTGGCAAGTGCCAAGGTTATCCATGCTGCTTTATCCAAAACATATCTAGTTCAGATACAAAAACGTCAGAAAGGATCATGTCCCTCTAGACAATTTTTGCTCAATGATGGCATGATTAAACCTAATGGTATGTATGTCCTGGATTTTGGGGGCATTAAGTCAATTTTTTCTTTCTCCTTTGCTTGCTCCAAAGCAAATACCTTATGCTGAAAGCATCATTGTGAGTATACTCAAAGAAAACTCCATTTCGCCTTGTTCCAGCTACAGATTTACAGAGGGTACAAATTAGTTTAGAAAGTTTTAGGGATGACCAGAGATGGGAAGATTCTGTTCTACAGTTTGGTTTTGACTTATTCTATTCCTCTCCTCTACTTACTGACCATGCCGGTACTCTGTTTATTGTAATAGCTAACATTTACTGAGCATTTACTATGTGCCAGGCATCCTAGTAAATATTTTACATGGATTATCTCATTTAACCTTCACAGCAACTTTATAAGGTAGTTACTATTATATTTGCCTTCATTTCACAGATGAGAGAACTGAGGCTTAAAAATTTGAGTAATTTTCCCAAAGCCACATAACTAGTAAGAGAAAGAGCCAAGATTCAAATGCAGGCAGTCCAATTTTGAGCCATTCTTTGCCCTCTGGTTGTTCCTAAACTAAGTAGAAGAAACAGTCTTCTATATGCAAGGGTCAACAGCAACCCCTTCTTCCAGAGAGTTAGGTACAAAACCCAAGGGCTAAGAGTGAGGGTATAAAAAGCTGAGCAGCTCCAGTTCTCTTTATCTAGGGAAATCTCAACTTTCTTCATTGTTTTTTTTCTCATGTTCTATAGATCTACAGGCAGTAGAAGAACTAGGGATAGTGAGAGTTGGAACCAGGAGGTCAAAGGGTACTATTAGTAACTCTTGCACAAAGTAGATCTAGAACTCTTGGAATAGGCAAAGGGATGACTACACTCTGAGATGTGTCAGAAGTGTCTCTGTTGAGCTGTCATCATCTGGATGGCAAGAAACTAAAAGGATCATTGCATGCTAAGTATCACCAAGAAGTGGGAAGAACCAAGGGAAGATGTGTGCAATGTGTATGTGTCAAGGCAGTGCCTGCTCTAAAGAATGGGCAGTTCCTGGGCTCTTGACTCCAGGACCCATGGAGAAATCTCACTCACTAATGGCCCTGCAGTGCCCAAGGAAATGAAGGGGCTTCCTCCAGGGGGGGACTTTAGCAGTTCCTTGCTGTCTTTCTTTGTGTCCCTCGGTGGCATTTCTAAGAGAAGCTCTAGGGCCTTGGCTGCCCTAGGTGGCTGGCCCAAGTATTTTCCTTTGAATGAACCATAAGACATGTAGATGCCTCCTGGGCTTTGTGGATGGTTAAGGGGAACTACTTGTATACTGTTTAGATAATGGATTGCCACAAAGGAACAGAAACGATGACTCATATTGTGATTAGAAGCAGATGAAATTAGAGATAAGACAGTTTACTTGCTAAATAAAACTCTAGGTCTTCCCTTGAACATGCAGTCCTTAGATGTTATAGAAAAATATGTCTGAGTTTTTTGACCATAGAGTATCTGAGTAGCTGTTGCTCAAGAAGCAAACTGGGTGGGCAAATTTGTATGCATGAGTGAGAGATGTAGAATGTCAGGGTGGTGGTGGGCTGGTGATCTGAAGGGGTGTTGTGTTGGCTTTCTTGGCAGAAAAAATTATCTTGGGTTTAGGGAAGACCTGAGAACTGTAGAAAGGCTCAGAGGGCAGCTGTTCAGGAAGGAAATCTCGTCTCTAAAGTGGCAAGAGATTTTTCTTTTTAACTGAAACTAGTTTTCTGTTTTTAGAACAAAAAGTTCAAAGGATTTTAAACAAATGATTATGTTGATAGTAATAATATTCAGTATGTGCCAGGCACCAATCTAAGTACTTTATGTGGATTTATGAATTATCTCATTTAAAACTCTCAATGACCTTATGCGGTAAGGATTATTATTATCCTTACCTTATAATTGGGAAATTTGAGGCACAGTAAAGTTAAATAACTTGCCCTAAGGTCTCACACTTACTAAGTGGAAGAGCCGAGATATAAGTGAGGATAAGCCATAACTGGCTAGAAGCACTTTCCACTGGTTTCAAGGACTCAATATTTTTATCATAGTCTTGTACAGGCAGAGAATAGATGAACATGAAGAGAAATTTCTAGATGTAGAAAAAGACTTTGAGAGGCTCAGTAAGAAATAAAGTAAGACTGTTACCAGAGGAGGACGTAGTAGGAATTAGCCAAGAGTTAATGATAAGATGTCAAAAATGGAAGCTTCTTCAGAGATCATCCAGAATAACCTCCTTATTTTATAAATTATAAAAACTATAACCTGAGAACAAAATGACTTGTCCAAGGTCATCTAGGCAGTTGGTAGCAGAGCCTACATCTCCTAATTCCTGCTCTGTTGCTTATTCCACTATACTCCTAATCCCCTTGCAGGTTTTACTGCTTCTCAAGGCCATAAGAAACGTGGTATCTCAAATGTTATATTTTATGTAATTTACTTTGTAAGACTTCAACATAAATTGTGTGGTATATATATGGGTTATTTAGTCTGAATCTATAACCTTGGAGTAGTCAGTTACATTTATTGGGAAATATATAGTACAAGAGTGGTTAGCTAGCAATTAAAAATTCTAATCAAGGAGTGGTTCTATAGGCACTTCAGGTATCTTTATCTCTAATGAACACCAGGGGCTTTGTTAATTAACATTAAATTTCTCATTGATGAAATCAGTACTGTTCAACATATGTGGATTGGCTAGAAATATGGTAGAGGTGTTTCCAAACTAGCAGAAAGATAAAAGGATCTAACAATATCTGCAGTGTTATCCCTTAGAAATGATATCCTAGGCTTTATTTGTAAATAGTTCTGTAGGCAACTACAAATAAAGATTCTTGGTTAGCTGCATCCTGCCACTGGAATATTGTTTTGTCTGCCTCATGTATACCTTCATGCAAGGTGCTATTGGAGCACCTCAAAAAAGGGGGAGCTTGACTTGACTAAGCCTATAGAACAGGCTGTCCAATATTATTTTTATGACTTTGCCATTATTTTAATGAGAAACAGAATTTTGTTTGAGGCTTATTTTTATATCTGGTAATGAGGTAATGGGTAGAAGACCTATAGCCCTCACTCTAACTATAGCAGGCTACTGATATCCAACAAAATATACCTAATGACTGTGAATGACCAAACTGGCTTAGGTCAGTGTACAACTCCAGACAACTCTATTTTGGATCCTGGTCTAAAGTTGGTGAGCTTCTTTCATGGGGTGTATGGGAATCTTCCACCCTGGATGAATGTTGGCAGAGACTTACTTGACCCAGCAGCCTCCCAGCTGTGGGCCTGGGATTTGCATATTTCAGAATCTAAGCAGTTTACACTATAGCATGCCTTAGAATTACCTCTTCTGACCTATTGAGCACTCATTAATGACCCTATGCCAGCATTCCGACCTTGCTGTAGGCCTCAGCACTGCCTGGGGGAAGATTGGTTAGTGTTGAGCTGGAATTCAACCATGAAAGGCCACCGGATACAGTGTATGTATGTAGGACCATAAGTATGTGTATAAAGGAGAGAAGGTTCTGTCATATTGAGGTACCTTGATGGCACACTGAGAAAGTCAAAAAAGTGTTTTTACTAAGAAGAGCTTTTCTCTCTCTTGTTCTCAGTAATTGAGATTTCCTCAAGCAATAACTTAGCTGCATGAAAGAGGCTTGATAGTGTGGTTTAGAGGTCAGAAACTTACACTTTCCAACTCCCACCATCCCAAGTCCTGTTGTAGATAAGTTTTTGTCTCACAGTGGTTTTAAAAAATTGAATTTCAAAGTCTCTGGGCAAGGTCATGGATTCTTCAGATTGCCACAAGCCCTCCCACTTCATACCTGGACCAATTTCCACACTTATGTGATTCACCTGGCACCTGTATTCATTTGATATTTCAATCCCAGTTGAAATTGAGTCCAGGCTCTATAGCCAGGAAGATCTCAGGTAGAATCCTGACTTCACTAATTAGCCAGCTGTGTGACCTTGAGCTAGTTGCTTAGATATATTTTGAACCACCTCTGATTCTTTCTATAAATGGGGATGAGAGTGCCTCCTTTCTAGCAATGTTGTGATGATTCCATGAGATAAGGCATGTAAAATGTTTAGTGCAATGTCTTCCATGTGGTACGTTTCAATGAATGGTAGTTATTGTTATTATTATCTTAGCTCTAGTTTGAGATTTGTTGATAGCAAAGATAGCACAATAAATACTATATAAACTGATTGCAATACATCTACTTTTAACAAATGGGTTGGCATTTGCCATGACATCTAGTGTATAGCATGGCTAAGGACCAATCATTAGCTAACAAGCAAAGAAAGGAAGAAGCACTGCCAAAATGAAAATAATTTTGTTTCTAATTACCATCTCAAAGAGCATTTTTGCTTTGTTTACCTCCGAGTCTGTGGCTTGAGACTGGTCTCATTTCTTTCGAGTCTTGGATTTCCAACCTGAGAGCCAAATTCACTAATTCTTTTATGGGCCAACAGCATCTTACAGAAGTAACATATGTGAAAGTACCTGGAACAATGCCTAGTGCTTAGTGGCTGATCAACAAATATTCAGTCTGAATCCATATATCTCTGTTTGCAGTATCAAGGTTTATCAAGCTAAAAATTCTCAAATTGAGTGTGCATTAGAATCACCTCATAGAGCTTGTTAAAAAGGCCTATCCTATATATTTTTTGATTTAATACATATGGAGTGTGACCTAGGAATCCATATGTTTAATAAACATCTCTGGTGATTCTGATGCAAGTGGTGCAATTCAAGAAACACTGTTTTAAACTAACAATTAGCTTTGGAAATAGTAATGAGATATGGGAATATTTGAGAATCTGTAACAGGTTCTGACTGGCTGTGATTGTCAACGTCTTTTCTACCTTAGATTTATAAAGGTGCTCACCCACACAGAGACTCACACCCACATCCACTCAATTATACCTCTGTGGGCTAGGCTCTTGATCTCTTTCTGTTTCATCCATTGCTGGGAGTCTGATCCCTTTTTGATCAGCTGCAAGGATGAGGGCCCTGGTTGTAATGAATAATTGGCAAAGTAGATCATCTAATCATGGATAAATGAAAGGGGACTATTTTTTATTGCAATATTTTTTTAAAAGGTTAAAAAATCCTCAACATCCCTCCATCACAAACTGATTTTACCTCTGAAAATATCCCAAGAATATTGTGGGGAATCCAGAGGCTGAGATAATTGATTGTAGCAAATAACCATGTGAGGAAGAGGCAACAAAACCATTACCATTAGAAGGGTGTGACTTGAAGGGTCAAATACAACTAAAATCTTAGTGAATAAACTACTGGAATTTCTCCATGAAGGTCAACTGTTGCAAAATAGGTGAAATGTATTTGAGGGGCTCTTCCTTATCTTCAAGAGTCTCCCAGTGCCCTCTGAATGCCCAGCTTCCATTTGGTGCCCCACTCTTTGGGCAAGTGGCTTGTTCTGGGTCACTCATCTGTCTTGGAAAGGCTCCTCTGAGAATCCTGCAAGGTAACAGGTGGTAATTTGATGCAAGAATTCTGGTGGAAATATTAGCGGCTGATAAGGATTTAACTCATTCCCTTCTAGATATCATGCTTGCAGTTTAGAATAGGCCTTCAGTGCGGTAACACAAATAAATAAATTCATAGAATTTCAGACTAATGAAAGACTGATGGGGGCAATATTTTGAGTAATAAGTTGCCATTTGATAGTCCTCAAATGACACTGGGTAAATTTTTAACGAATTCCCTGGAGCAGTCCTTAGCTCAGATATCTTGGAAAGTAATATTTCTCCCCTCATAATAAGTGTCTGGAACATGCTATCCCAGGGAAAGAAAACTCAGTCTGAGATGCAGTTTCCCTACAACCTCTCTCTCCTTCTCTGACCTCTTTTCCAGGCCAGTGCATCTCCTGCAAATGCCCACATAAGCATCTTCAGACTCTCCAACAGCCTGTTGTTGTTGTTGTTTTATAATATATGTAAAAGTTTACACTTTTTAAAAACCACTATATTGAGATAGGATTGACATACAAAAAGCTGTATATATTTAGCTCCTTAAGAAAATAAATCTTACGAATTTTGGCTGCTACCCAAATTACCCCAAAGGCTTTTAAGTTTAACACGGTGAAGCTGCACCTACCCTATGCCGTGGTTATACTTACACCAAACCAACCATGTGCAGGAAACTTTTTACTTTGGCTTGTAGTGATCTTCTATGACCAAAGCCAGCTGATTTTTGGTTTGGGTAGAGTGAACAGCCATTCTTTGCATCATGTCCAGAAACACCCACATCTGAGTATCTTTCCTTGAAATTGAGGCATGGTCTCTATAGGAAATACTCCTCTGTTAGAATTATTAACTCCCTTATCAGCCACTTTTAGCTAGATTCCTATATTAGATAAAAACAAAGCAAAACAAAACAAAACAAAACAAAACAAAACAAAACAAAACAAAACTATTACTCTCAAAGTAGAGTGCAGGCCCTGAGGAGGATGGATCAAGAACAGAGATTTTTGGATGGAAAAGAGCATTAGGTCTAGAAAAGTCCAGAGAAGAAAACCGTCCCTAGATAAACTTATTGTAGATGAGATGCCAGAATCAGGGGCCAGTCAGAGACCAGCAAAAGGGCATGAGCTGGGCAGAGAGCAGGAGGGGAAAATAATGTCAAGAAAAGAAGAGGTAGAAGTGTGAGGGACAAATTCTGTACATGTTAACCTTTTGCAAAGTATTGACTCCTTTTGGGAGCTGCTGCCCTAGCTCAAGGCTCATCCCTCACCTGGGGCCTAGACATTTCTTGAAGAGGGAGGATGTTCCTTTTGTGTCTGCACAACTCCCAAATTCCTACTGAAGAATACCTATAGCCCCCACCTAGGGTTTTAATTGCACCTTCCTGTGGACATTTCATCAAATGAGACCCAAAGTATCAAAGCCAAAAGAAGAAAGTTGAAGTTTGATTTTTTTTTTAAATAAACCTGGCAAAATATGCAGATAATTTTCCTGACCTTCAAAGAAGACAGAAAGTTTATTAAAGTTCCTTCAGATACATTTGCAGTCTCAATCTGAGAAGCTTAAAGTTAAATTATCTAAATAAGCATGTTATTCCCTTCCCTCAAAGTCATAAATTCTATCTTCTAAGATTCTGGCCCTCTCTTAAAATTCATGCTTCCTTTTAATCCTTTAACCAATTGTATAAAAATGGTAAATCTCTTATCCACGAAGGAAGACTAATAATGATGCCTAGGCAGCTTCATTTATTTTTCAATCTGTTAAAATGAAGCCAGCCAATCACCTCTGACTATCCATAATAATGAATATATTATGGAATCAAATATATCAAGAACCAAAAACATATTATAAAAATCTCAACCAGCTTCTATCATTCTCATCCAATCTTAGGGGTAGGGAGAGAAATGCAGCATTAAGAAAACAACCTCTGATGGAGGCAGAAGTGGGAAATGTAGAAAATTAGTTTAATTTTAAGGAAAAAAAGTTAAAATTGCTGAGACAAAAAAAATGTGGCTCATTTTACAGTAAGCATAGATAGAAAACAATAGTTTTCTTTGTTTCTTCCCCTCAAACTCTTCCTGTCTCCTCCATCCTCCTTAGAAGAGCAACAGGAAGCTGCCTTTTAGGGGAGGTAATACACTTTGCTGGAAGCTCACCTTTACAGCCTGCTGATTGCCACCTATTTTTATGTCCCAAATGAACAGCATCACCTTCCTTCCTCCTCTGCATATAAAGTATCGATTTTTAAAAAAACATAATATACCTCATGAGACGGTGACTTAAATCTTTGATTGGCACCACTAAGGTGACCTCTTCTTTGTGCTTCAGTGGGCTAAGCCCGCTGGCCAGAGGGGCTGAGAAGTGAGCTAAGCCAGTGAACTTATTGAAGACTGGCCAGCAGACAGAGGACAGAGGGAGAGCAGCAAGGGCACAAAGATGGAGAAGTAGGAGGTGGGAGGTGAAGTTGAAACAGTTGACTTGATTAGTATGTGAAGATCTATTTGAGGGTAGGAGCTGTAATACAGCTCGTCTTTACCCTGGTTCCAAATATTACATGAAAAGGACAAACATGAAGACAAATCAAAACCCACCAAAGAGCAGAGAATAGTATCGGAGGAGACATTTCCTTCCCAAATGGCCTAAACAGTTAAATGGAACCTGGCAATTAGAATAATTAGATAATTAGATTGTGACTCTATGGGCAAGAGACAGAAACCTGTCTCAGCTAAGTACACTGGTAGCAAAATGTGCTTAGTTATAAAAGGAGCGTGCTCTCAGCAGGTATATATCAAATGGCTCAGAAAAAAATTTTAATGGAATAAAAATTTACAGCTAATAAGTTAGATTTAGCCAGTAAGAGATTTTGCCTGGGGCTCCATTAGAACCGGCACTCCTAAGTCCCACTTTCAGTCCCACCATCACTTGTGTCTCCATCAAAAGATTTTTATTCAAGCCAATGCATTTAGAGCACAATTCCGTGGTGAATAACCTTTAAGGTTACATTTGCGTTTTCCTTGCTTCTTGCAAACAGTGCGTAATCCACGAGCACATTTGTTGGCTGTAAAGGTATACAACAGCAATTTTTGCAATGACAGTGCGGAGAGGGAATATGAGATCTGTGTGCTAATGAGCTGACACTGCAGAGGCTTGGGCGATGTAGTGTGGAGTGCACTACAAGTGCACAGCAGCAAGACACAGGAGGGGATTTCAAGGGAATTGGAGGTATTTCCTGAGGAACCAGGGAAGCAAAGCCACACCAATAGGACCCAGCAGTCCCTTGGTGTTTCCACATCTTCCAAAGCCCTAGGATGATCAAATCTGTTTTTAAAGAACAGAGATGTAACTTAAAATGTATGTACATCTCTTTTCATATATACTGATTATGTGTGTATGAGTGTGTGTATTCTGAAAACATAATATTTACACCATCCTACTTTCTGGGGTTATCTAGCCAAGTTGAAAAGAGGCAGCGAACTCAGTTAATCCCTATGAAATGGGAATATGTGCTCCAAATCAACTGAGCCTCTGATAAACTTCAATTCACCTCTGAGCTAAGATCCCAAATGAACTACCTTTCAAAGACAGAGAGGTTTCTATTGGCCTCTTAAGACAGAATGAAGTTGGAGTCTGTCTTAAGCAAACCTCTTGGGAACTGTGCAAAAAAAAAAATGTGGTTGCTGGTGAATAAGAGTCTTTAAATAACTGATGCCTGGAATTCATTGCAAGGAAATCTTCTGAATACATTGGGAGAGGAAACACAGAGGGAGAACAGAGATCAAGGACACACTGAAGGCATTGCCCTTTGTTTGTTCTTTGGATATTTGTTTACCTGCATAACTATGCCCTCAAAAGTGTATGCCTGCCTCAGAATTGAGGGTGCATGAAAGATCATGAAAAATCAATTTTAGTGCTAGGGGAAGCTGAAACTAGGAATTCCAAAGGGAACATGGAAAAGTTTCTTTATTTTTTGCCATCCTATTCACACTGAACCAGACAGGAGAGGTGGGTGACCAGATTTAGACTTATCAGGGGTTTTCTCAAATTCTCGGTGTTTCCAGGAGGATCAATTCAGAGGATCCAGGGGTCTTTTCTTTGCACAATAGTGCAATCAACTGGAAGAATGGAACCTAGGATCACCTGCCCGGCTCTAGTACTGAACTAGTATTGTATGCTGACATCTGAAATATGTGATCTTCGCTTCCATAAGAAAAATAGCAAAACCTGACGGAGAAATGAGATACACTTCCAGGCTTGTCTGGCCCTGTTAAATGATTATATTCTGCCTTCAGAGACTATTATACTGTGGTTAGAGTAGTCATCTTTCTCATACTAATCTTCTAGGCAGCAGTTGCTCAGAGACAGCTTTGAGATCTGTCCCCCATTCAATAAGAGAGGACTGTTTTGGGGACCAGAGAAGATGACAGCTTTTCTCCTCTGTCTTCTGAGCTGTAAAGACAGAAAGTGCAACAGGCAGCTGGATGTACATCATTAGTTTCTGGATATTTCTCCTGTGAGTATTAGTATGTGCATATGTGTGTATTTGGCATAACTAAGGGCAAGGCCATTTTTTTTGTTTTGTCTTTCTTGTTGCACAACTCTTATCCCACACTTTCAAGCCCCAAACCAACCATAACCCAGCCAAACTTGTAAGCTTGCTAGTGGAAACGCTGTAGACTTAGGAAGTGTATTTGTGTGTGTGTGTGGGGAGGTGACCAATTTATTTTCCTTATATGTGTTCCTTTATTGCCCTGAGAAGTAAGGCATTAAGGCAACTCAACATCAAATGGATGACTTACTGGCTGTTCTCAAACCTGAGCTTTTCACATAGCAATGATAATTTCCTGATTGCTCTTTGAGTAGGGTTCCAATGGCCCGGAGCTGGCAGGTGTCAATCTGATTTGACCATAAAAAACAGAACTAAAAACCTTGGAAATCAATCATTTCTGAGAAGTCAATCAGCACTCTTATTCCAGTCCTCATTAGAGGAAAGACTCTAAAGCGAGTTGAAATATTATTTGTTATTAATAATAATAAATAATGGTAGTTTCACTTTTTTAGTTTTAAATCTATTCTAATTGATTTTAGGAAGCTGCATTTGAGCTTCAGCCTCTTGACAAGATCACAGTGCTGCAGGATTAAGAGTCAGCAGGATTAAGAGTCAGCTGTGTGCTGTAAATGCAATAGGGACAGACTGGGATTACCAAACTAAGATGCAGACTATAGACAGACATTTTGTAACTTTCACACTTAGCTGGAATTAATAAGTTCCTATTTTTGTCAATGTCAGAAAGCCAAAGAATGTCAAATACAGAATATCTTAGAGCATGTTTATATAAGGATCTGTACCTTTAGCTAAAATTTTCTTAAAGCTGATAGCCACCACATTTCTTGCAAAGCACTTCACCCTCATCCCCTCGACCTAAGTCCTCAAATCCAAGGAACCTGTGCCCTTGGAGACGCTTTCAACAGTTTTTGTAAATCGCATATCCTTTGAAGTAGAAGAATTTGAAGAAAGTCATATGTAAAGCTTCACACAACTGAACATAAATATAATTTCTACCTTGAATGAAAATCAGAAAACAAAAATTCCACACTATACCAGCCATAAAAGCAAAACATATTTACACCATTATCAGCGTCATTGTTGTGAAAACTTTGAGTGAAACAAGCTTAGATGAAGAATTATCAGTCTTTTCCGCAAAACGTTCCACTCAAGAAAAACCTGTGTCCAACACACTGTCATTTGGATTCCTGTGGTTTTACTTCTTAAAATGTCCCCTTTCCAGAGGAACAATCACCAGGGCACAACTAGATATTTCAGAAATGGCTTTGGGGTTGATGAAATTCCTCTTTTTTGATATTCAGTTTTCCTACTGCAAGCCTCTCTCATTTTTTGCTTTAAAAACTATGTTGTCCTTAACAATGAGGGTGTGAACAACACTAGGGAAAACAGAAGTAGCTTTCCAAATAGTCACCCGGGCACTGTCTTCTTTCTTTCCTTCAGTTTGCCGGCTTTTATCACTTGTAATCAGTTTGTAATCTTATCAGAGCACTCTTCATAAGAAAGGTGATATTCCTCAAGGAGGCCAGAGAACTCTGCCTGATCTGTCCTTCAAGGTCACTTGTTTGTAGAATTTCTCATATTTGACTCTTATCTATTAGGCAACAGTCAAATTCAGCTCATTTCTACAGCCAGGCGCTAGCTTTAACAGACAAATAATGTACATCCTGAACCGACTCAATCAAGAGGATTCTTTTTTTAATCCCATCTGAAGACATTTCCCTGAGCAACCATGCTATTTTTTCTTTCCTTTCAGGAAAAAAAAAATGTGTGGGGGAGGGAATGACAGTTTAGCAGGGAGGAAAATGAAACTTTTGCATCAAACATTATTCAGGACAGAGTTTTGTGCACTGCCTAAAGTCCCTCCCTCAGCAGGATACTCTGGAGTTGATTTATGCGGCATGAAACCTGGATTGACTAGAGCCCCTACAATGTATACTGAGGCAATCACCTCTCCCCAGCAAACCCCAAGTCCCACAAACAAAATGCAAATGAGGTCCCCAAGGTCCCAAAGGGAGGAAAAGCAGATCTACTTACAAGCATTAGTCACAGAAAAACTATTGGAGGAATCCAAGTGATCTACGTGGTAATTTAAATGGAAGGGCTTCTCGGTGGTGTTCTGGTTGGTGTTGTATAACTGCACGGCAAAGCGGAAAGCGCTGTGCTCCTGCACCGTGTTTCTCATGAAAAGTCCACCTAAAAGCAAAGGGAACCGAGATTTGGCTTGTGTCCCCCCAGGACGGGTTAGAAATTGAGGAGCACTGCAGATGGTACGGTGTGTAATTATGAATGATTTTCAATCTATGTCTTTTAAGATTCTTGTGAATTCAAATTTTGGCCAATTTTGGCCAAACCTGGTTTTCCTCTAGGCTGAAGAGGAGGAGGAGAGGCTGGAGAGAAGGGGAGAAAGGGGAAAGAGGGAAGAGGGGGTTGCTTTGGGGTAGGATGATGGATCCAAGAGTGAGACTTGGCTCTTAGACAGTAGCTTCCTCTCCACTGCCCCCCCAACACACACACACACACACACACACACACACACACACACACACACACACACACACTTCCGCAAGCTGGTTCATCTTTTTCTGGCGCAAAGGGAAAGGTTGGGAAGAAAAACAATTTTATTCTCCCTGTTGCCCCCATCTTGTTCCCCATAGCCACCCCTATCTCTACCAAGATCATACAGGGGTTTGGTTCAGTAATGGCAGCAATTCTAACTTCTCGACTTGTAAACACAGACAGAAGCTGAGAGAACTCCCTCCCAGAGCCCTGGAGCCGGGCCCCAGACAGACACAGCAGCAATTCATGAATTCGTGGTCTGCGTGACTTCGCGGCTTCCTGGCTCAGCGGCTTGTCTCACCCCCACCTCCTACTTCATCCGCCACCCACCCCGCCCTCAGTTGCTGCCCGGGTCTAAGGAATCCAGAGTGGACTTCCACCTCCTCCAGAACTAGCCTGTCTGCGGAAAACAGACGCAAGACCAGGCGGCCCAGGCCGGGTTACGCGCCCTGGCGCGGCCAGACAGACGGCATCACCCCGGGACAACTTCCAGTGGCGGCACGCACGCCATGGCAAAGTCCAGAGAAGCAAGCGGAAAAGCAGCGACTCCTGGCCCCCTTTGCAGCCTCCCAGTCTCCTGCATGCCTCCTCTTCTCCCCTCATCTCAGAAAACCTGCAGTCCACTCCCACATACCCCAGCCCCAGGAGACCCCTCTCTTGTGCCCAATGCTCCCCAGACCGGCTAGCTTTCTGGGGCTCAAATCCCCGCGATTCCTGCCCAGTCTCGGATCCCAATCCCCTCCCCAGGTCATGCAGGACAGGAACCAGTGGCCGCAGTAGTCACATCAGGGCAGTGGTCTCAGATGCAGGAAAGTCTGGGCAGACAGGGTGGCTCGCTTGCGCTTACCTATACTGATGGTGTTGGGGAATCCTCCGTGAGAATGACCCAAAAGCCCCAGGACTAAAAGGAAGACCGACAGGAGCATGCTTTGCCCCATTTTCTTCTGCCTGGTCATGCTAAGCCTAAGACGAAGCTGACAAGAGCATGGGCGCAACTCGGGAGTCGTCAAAATAATAACAGAAAAAGAATTCGCCGGCTCTTACAACCCCTCCCTTCAACTTGCTCTCGCTCACTCTTCCTTTCCACCCTACACTCCTCCTCCTTCCTCTCTCCTCTCCTCTCTCTCCTCTCTCTCCTCTCTCTCC